>NC_090035.1:82540977-82824821 GCF_037176765.1 Anolis sagrei
TACCTACAATCAGAGAGCATTCTGAGCCCCAGCAACGATAGAATTGTGCCAAACTTTCCACACAGATCACTCATGAGCAACAGAAAATACTGTGTTTTCTGATAGTCTTTGGTGACCCTCTGACACCCCTTCGTGTCCCCCCCCCCCCAGGGGTCCTGACTCCCAGTTTGAGAAACACTGTTTTACACACTCCAATATGGGTATGCTTGTACATTTGGGCATCCATTTCTGTACAATGCATCCCTTCTGTAGATTGTATATTAAAGCCTCTGTCATTTGCCTTTATTAGTGAGTCTTAACTTCTTCTGGGAACTTTGGCGGTTTGCTGGCCTCACCAGGCACGGACTCCGTATCCGCGGTCCTTAGAATTCTACATATTGACTTCACTTTGAATCTGTTTCCTGCTCTTACAAAGAGACAGTAACCAAGGGCTAAGTGCACTTGAAATCCTAGAATCATAGAGTTTGAAGCGATCTCCAAGTGCCATCCATCCTGTCGTAAGGGAAGACACCATCCAAACCTTCCTGACAGAGGACCATGCAGCCTCTACTTAAACTCTTCCACAAGCCACAAGTCTTAAATGCAAATCTAGCACTGTTACTGTGGATTTTTCAAACAAATGCATGTCTTTTGAACCCACCAAAGATGTTGAACCCTCCCTTGTGCTCACCTCATATGTATGGCTGCTCGGCTCAGAAGGACTTCCCGGATTCTCCTGTTCCAAAGAAAGAAAAATTGACATTTATCCACTGGCAAAGTCCTTAAATTGGCTCCAAATCCTGACCCCTGTTGAGTGCATCTAGAATGAATGATCCCAGCTGCATTTGGAAAAAGTGAGATGTTAATTGGTGAATTAACAAATTAGTCGTCGGTCTGAGAGCAAACTAAGCCTGAACTCTCTCCCTAGAAGCGGAAATGGTTCAATGAAGCTGCCATACTTTGGACGTATCATTAAAGAAAATGATAAAGTTCCTTAAAGTAGAAGGAAAGGAGAAAAACACTCTTCTAGGTGGAGAGACCCAAGTGGCACCATGGTTTGAACCTTGGATGATGGCTCTATTTATTTGTCGTGTCAGGACAACCAGTCATATTATATTACATTTCCAACAGAACAAAGCAAACAAACAGACAGAATATACAATTTGTGAGTTTGGTAGTTGATTAAATGTCCTTTGACCAGGATCTGGCCCCTTGGAGTGCCTCTGGTGTTGCTGCAAGAAGGTCCCCCCTTGTGCATGTGGCAGGGCTCAGGTTGCATTGCAGCAGGTGGTCAGTGGTTTGCTCTTCTCTGCACTCGCATGTCGTGGACTCCACTGTATGGCCCCATTTCTGAAGGTTGGCTCTGCATCTCGTGGTGCCAGAGCGCAGTCTGTTCAGCGCCTTCCAAGTCGCCCAGTCCTCTGTGTGCCCAGGGGGGAGCCTCTCATTTGGTATCAGCCATTGGTTGAGGTTCTGGGTTTGAGCCTGCCACTTTTGGACTCTCGCTTGCTGAGGTGTTCCAGCGAGTGTCTCTGTAGAACTTAGAAAACTATTTCTAGATTTAAGTCGTTGACGTGCTGGCTGATACCCAAACGGGATGAGCTGGAGATGTCTCTGCCTTGGTCCTTTCACTATTGACTGCTACTTCCCAGCAGATGTCAGGTGGTGCAATACTGGCTAAGCAGTGTCATTTCTCCAGTGGTGTAGGGCGCAGACACCCCGTGATAATGCGGCATGTCTCATTCAGA
Organism: Anolis sagrei; assembly: GCF_037176765.1. NCBI lineage: Eukaryota > Metazoa > Chordata > Lepidosauria > Squamata > Anolidae > Anolis > Anolis sagrei. The sequence continues at coordinate 82,542,705 of NC_090035.1, forward strand.
GCCACATCCACTGTTTTAGTGTGGTGAGATGTGTTCCACACTGGGCATGCATACTCAGCAGCAGAGTAGCACAGCGCAAGGGCAGATGTCTTCACTGTGTCTGGTTGTGTTCCCCAGGTTGTGCCAGTCAGCTTTCGTATGATATTGTTTCGAGCACCCACTTTTTGCTTGATGTTCAGGCAGTGCTTCTTGTAGGTCAGAGCACGGTCCAGAGCGACTCCCAGGTATTTGGGTGCGCTGCAATGCTACAGTGGGGTTCCTTCCCAGGTGGTCTTCAGAGATGATGGCTCTGAAGATCTGGGATGAAATCCCCATTCAACCACGGAAACCCATTGAGTGACCTTAGGAGAGAGGGGATCTTGGGTCTCTTGACCTGAATTGATTTGAAGACTCAACTAAGATTGAAGTCGAACATTACCCCCCCCCCCCCATAAGAGTAACATAGTTACTCTTAGTAACTATGTTTTGCTAAGGACACCATACTGGATGGTGTCCTTAGTAACATAGTTTTGGAAGTAACATAGTTTTGCTAAGGACACCATACTGGATAATAAGGATTAAGCCTGGGTCATTTCGGTGTGTATCATTTAATCAAGGCTTTATGCCCTATTTTCATATTTTTACAGCAGAAAGTAACCAATTTATTACTGAAAATCATGCCACAAAAGTTTTTGAATTTTTCCATCTGAGGCACACCTGGGCTCCTGAGGGTCCCCCGTCTCACAAGCAAGGGACTCTCTTTCTCCCTCAGGGATGGATTTTCCTTTATGGACCTTCCTATGAATAATATGAACTATGGACACTGGGGAAGGCAGTTGGGTTTACTCTCTGTGTTATGATTTCTATATTTTCCTATTTTCTCCTGTATTTCTATATTTCCCTTCATGTATTTGACCTTGCCCTGACCCTTTTACCCCCTTCCCCTCTCCTTGGGGGAAATCTACAAGGAAGCTGCCCTGCCTCTGGAAAAGCAATCAGCAATCAGGAAAAGACCCTGATCTTTGGACATTCTTTGCATGGACAATAGTCAAGGAAATCCTTTTGACTTCGGAGTTGGGCCACCATTAGGATTTCTGTTTGGCAGACTTTTTAATCATATAACAATGGGGGGAATACGACCTTAGGAAACTCCTTTTTTTCTCCAAGCCGTTTTTCTTTCAAATCTTCCCACTAACAACATTCACAAAAGTTTCCCCTTTGTGCCCTATCTGATTGTAAGAGGAAAACTCGGATTAGGCCATCAATGCTTATCACAGACCCATCTCAGGACAATAAAGTGGCTTCTCTGGAAGGCCGATCCCCGCTCTCGATAAGCCTAAGGACATTACAATTCCATAATCCACTCCAGAATGCATTGTCTCCCTACATCCCGCTTCCCTCCCTTCTGATTCGCTGGAGCATTGAGGCAGCAGGAGCCTCCTGATAGGCTCTGGCGCCCCGCGAAAGCCCTGTGATTGGCCCTGATGCATGGGGGACGGCCAAGCCTCCTCCCAGCTGTTTGCGAATCAGCCAATTCCTTTTGAGCTGGGCGGGAGGGTTGAGCGGGAATTTTGAAACTCACAACTCTGTATTTTCTATAAAAATGACCTTTACTTCTGTAACCACATGCTCTGCTTGGCGAATGATTGCCGTTCTGCATCCTTTTCAGCTGAATCGCTAATAAACCTTGGTGGCACTTCCTTCCACTTGGTGAGATCTTTTATTGGGAAAAATCAGGGACTGGGTGCTTCTCTCTGTCTTTCCAGAGTAACGAACTCTTTAAAGAGCTTGATTGGTCTCTGCCTCCTGGCCAAGACCCCTGAATTCCTGCTCTGTAACAAGATAGCCTCAACGGTCCCCTTGGCTTTGCAAGGGCTGAGTAGGCTAGGCCAGGATTTGGGGCTCCCTGATTTGTAGAGGCCCATACATTGAAATGAATGTAAATCATGAAAAGGAAGGAGAAGGAGCTGGGCTCACCTCAATTGTCCTCTGTCCTGGGCGAGAGACATTTTCATAGGCTGGAGGTCCAGACTGGATGGGGTCTGAGGTGGGTTTCTTTCTCTGAGGGCGGATCCCTGCAGGAAAGGAAAGAAAGCAAGGAATCAAAAGTTGGTAAGAATCCCTGATTTGGATTTGTCAGGCTACAGCTCCCATCATCCCCATCCATTGTCCATCCTGATGGCAATAAGGTCTTTATTTGGATGCTCTTTGGCACAAGGACGTTGTAACAGCAAAAGCCAGTCGGTGGAAATAGTGCTCTGTCCAGGCCTGGCTAACTTCTCATCCAAAACCTTCTATTTTATGCCAACTGTTACTCACATCAGAACTGTTCTTTGTCCCTTTGAGATACTTTATCCCTTTTAGATAGTTCATAGTTGAAGAGGCTCCAACCCACTCCTTCCCCAACAGCCTCTCTTTCAACAATTCTGTGAGAGCCGTTCAGCAGTGGAACTCTCTGCCCTGGAGTGTGGTGGAGGCTCCTTCTTTGGAAGCTTTTAAACAGAGGCTGGATGGTCATCTGTCAGGAGAGATTTGAATGCAATATTCCTGCTTCTTGGCAGAATGAGGTTGGACTGGATGGCCCATGAGGTCTCTTTCAACTCTAGGATTCTAGGATTCTATGATTCTAATTCTTCCCCTTTGTCCTTCCAGCCTTCCTCCACAGTTCTCCCATCATCCTCCCAGCCATTTTCAGCATTTCCCCTTATCAAGACCACCCATCCTGGCTTCCCTATCCTAATGTCATGTATTATGTTCTGCAGTTGATGGTGGTTGGTGATGGAAGGGTTAATGTAAGTCTTAGTTCTAAAGGGTTGAGTAATCCGTAGGTAAGAGTTCATGTGTGAAAGCTATTAATGAAATGGCAGGGAGAAGGTTTCAGGAAAAGAGACAAAGAGAGGTCCAGAGGTCTCAAAAGTACGGATTTTATTTCCAGCTGGGGCCCTGGAGTGGACTATGTCCAAAAGCATCCAGGAAAATCTGAGAGCCCAGATATATGCACTGACTATGCCTTTTATAGACTCCAAATTCAGGCAAACAAAGAACATGGAATGTATAGATAACAAGCCCCCTCTTCAGCCCCTCTCTTGCTGTGCCTGGACAGCAGCTTGGGTTTCTTATAAAGAGAGAACTTGATTTTTCTATACATTTCAGTGCTTATAAAGTACATATAATCAATATATTAAAAAATGCTCTGTGCGTAATGAGTTCCTTAAAAACAAAAGAACCAATGAACGAAATCACACCAAATTTGGCAACAAAATGTCTCACAACACAAGGAGTGACCATCACACAAAACATTATGATTTTGTCATTTGGGAGTTGTAGTTGCTGGAATTTATAGTTCACTTATAATCAAAGGGTATTTTGAACTCCACCAACGATGGAATTGAACCAAACTTGGCACACAGGACTCTGGAAGGGTTTGGTGGCATTGACCTTGAGTTTTGGAGTTGTAGTTCAGCTACATCTAGAGAGCACTGTGGACTCAAAAAATGATGGATCTGGACCAAACTTGGCACAAATACTCAATATGCCCAAATATAAACACAGATGGAGTTTGGGGAAAATAGACGTTTGGGAGTTGTAGTCACTGGGATTTATAGTTCACCTACAATCAAGGAGCATTCTGAACCCCACCAACAACAGAATTGGGGCAAACTTCCCACACAGAACCCCCATGACTTTCCAAGTTGAGAAATACTGCCTTAAGGCCATCCAGTCCAACTCCCTTCATCAGGACAAAAAAATAAATAATCAAAGCCCTCCTGACAAAGTGCCATCCAACCATTCACACACACAATACTGTTTACCCACAAGTATAAAGACATTACATATATTAGAAACCAATACTTCCTCATTATTTTATTTTCCAGATCACCAGACTGGGCCACAGCAATGCGTGGCAGGGGACTGCTAGTTTATACATAAATAAATATCTATTTTTCCAATATCTCCTCATCATGAAGGGTGGAGGTATGCAAGAGATAGGCTGCAGCTGGGTGTTTCTGGTTATAAGGAGCTAGCCTTGGAACTGATCTCTGGGAGAAAAGTATTTGTCTTATTTTGGTGGTAGATGCTGCTGGTTTTCCCCCAGGTTTGTGGATTTTTGGTATTCTGACCTGTCTCCTGAACCCTGGAACCTTGAATCTTTGGACTGGCTTTGGACTACGATATAGCCATTGATCCCTGGACTTCGCTCAATGAACTTTTGGCATTTGACCACTGGACTGGACCCTTTGACTACGGTGTAGTGTTTACTATCAGTTTTCGTTTTGTATTCTGTGGCTGAGTGCTATCTTTATGTTTTATATTTTGGACTATTAAACAGCCAGAAAGTAAGTGCTATTTTAATTAAACTGCTTGATACAGACTGAGTATTTGTTTGGTTCATCTCTACCTGAATAAGGCAGAGCCCTGACATTGGGACACCTGCCCAGGCTGTCCCTACCAAATCGTCTTTCAAATATTATCCTCCATGGATACGTAGCTTTTGGTATAGTTGTATGTCTCCCCCCTCTCTCCCAGATTGGTAAGGAAACAGGAATTCTGGGAAGTTCCCGAAGTCTTACTGAGAAAGAAATAAAGCAGGCCTCCAACCAGGCCCAATCCCAATGCCAAGCTTGCAATCACGATCCCAGCAATGGCTCCAGGTCCAAGTCCCAATCCTTCAAGAAGATCTGCCAAAAAAAACCCACATGTTTAATTCAGCAGGACTGTTGTGTTCAATAGAAAAGGAATACACTTGGGGTAATTTGCTAGCATCGTGGCTCCAGATGCTCAAGATGAGATTTTCCAACCTTGTCACAATCCATTTTGTCTGGATTGCAACACGTCACATCAAAAAGAAGGGAGAAGATTGCAAAGTGTTGCACTTCAAAAAGAAGAGGGGGAACGTTTCTCTGTGAAAAGAAGGGAGAAACCTACCGCAAATGGGTCCAGCCCTATTCCCACCCCTCCAGAAATCAGCCATTGGGTTTGAATGTCATTCCAATGTCTCCAACGTGGATGCCATATATGACTACAGCAACAAAACTGCCGTAGGCATCAAGATTAAGATTACCTTCCACGATGGAACGGATCGAGTGAGCCTAAGGGCTGAGAACAGCAATATACAAATAAAGTAAATAAATAATAAATAAATAAATAAAATGGGTCCAGCCCTATTCCCACCCCTCCAGAAATCAGCCATTGGGTTTCAATGGCATTCCAATGTCTGCAACCTGGATGCCATGTGTGTTGGTACCAGAAGCTCAAATTTCCTTTCTTTGCATGGTTAATTGCTTGTGCTTGATTTGGCCATGCCTTTTGCAGCTGGGTGGTTCCTTTTAGGCTGCAGTTATGGGGCCTGCCACCTGCCTATCATCATGATGTTCTTTAGTTCTGCCCCTTTCCCCAGGGTTCAGGAAGGAAAAGGAGCCATTTTAGCTCAGTCTTATAGTTGAAAGCTTAGCTACAGAACGTGAATCAGCTTCACCTGTAGAGAAGCTTCGTTTCTTACTAAATTCCAGGGAGAAACGGTTCCAAAGGACTCCAGCTGGAGAATCTACACAGAGACTTTGGCTTGGTAAGGACCTCTCGTGGCAGCCATAACGCAAATTGGAACCAGGTGTAGGGCCCCATGCCAGCAAAGCCTAAATACAGATTGCCCAAGGAGGGGTTAAAAACGATTTTCCTCTTAAAGAAAAGAAACAGTTAAAGAAACAGTTCACGAAGCCAGTTGCCTGTCCCTTGTGGACATGATTAAGAAAGCCACCAGTTGATTCAAAGCCTTTAAGTATTTGTTTGACTTGTTGAAGATCTGAGAAGTATTTGATTGTTTTGTTGAATACTAGGGCTGGGCGGTTTCGTTTCGTTAATTCGTAATTCGTTAATAATTCGTTAATTTTTTCAATTACAAAACGATAACGAACCATTCTGGAGCAATTATTAAAAAAAACGAATTTTCAAAAACGTTTTGTAAATGCTTCGTATTTCGATATTGTATTCGTTTCGTTATTGTTTTGAGGTCGTTTCGTTATTATTTCCGCATGTCTGGGCCAGTTTTATGGTTTAATTAGTGAAAAAAAATTATAATATCACACCAAGTCAACAACAGAGGGAGAGGGAAGCTTCAGAAGTTTTTGGAGGTTTTTTAGCATATTTCGCGGTCGCGTCCGCCATTAACGAATCGATTTGTTATTGTTTCGGAAATCGATTCGTTAATTTTTTACCATTTACGAAATTTCGTAAATATCGAACTTTTTAAAAGGAAAATTTTGTAATTATTTTAAATATCGAAACAAAAAAAAAACCCCCAAATACAAATCGATTTTAGAAACAAATTTTTCCGTTGTTACCCAGGCCTATTGAATACCTAAGCAATAACAAAGGACTTTGTTGAACTTTTCAAGCTTCTAAAGACTTTTATATTGGAAAATCCTTACAGCCTCTCAGCTGAGGCACCCGGCTTCCCACTGGGCACAAACAGCACGTCCTGTTCAAAAGCCAATTGCTATAGGCCCAGTGCATGACAGCACACCATGTATGACCACAGCAGCAAGACTGCCGTAGGCATCAAGATGGAAGGGTTTGAGATTACCTTCCATGATGGAACTGATAGAGTGAGCTGAAATGGACAAAGCATTTGGCCTAAGCCTTCACTGGTCACCAGTTTTGGACACTCACCCTTTTGCAATTTTATGGTGATGGTGGCACTGCCCGTCTTGTTGGTTCTCTTGTTGGAAGCCTGGCACGTGTAATTTCCTGCGTCTTCCCAGGTCGCTGGGCCAATGCTGTAGCTCCATTTGGTCACATTCATAATACTATAATTGAAAAACCACTGAAACTGTGCTGGAGGGTTGGAGTCAGCAATGCACGAAAGTGTCAGATGGGAACTGAGTCCCATTGTGACCTCTCCCAAATGCCCGTTGAAGTGAATGTCATCAGGTCCATCTGGAAAAGAAAAGGGAGAAGGATCAGATCACTGAGGTGGATTCGTTTTGAGAGAGAAGAGGACTTCAGATCAAATCAGGACCGTATCCACATTGAGAAGCCGTGCAAATGTAGTTCCTGGTGCTATTTAAAGCCAGATTAAAGAATTGCAACTTGCTCTTCTGGTTGAGCATTTGGCTGTTAGAATGCCAAGTATAGTTTGCACTTGGGTTGGAGTCCGCATTGCAGGAGAGACTGGGGATGGAGCCCATTGTGTATACTGGCTTATTGGGATGGATGCAGGAAAGGCAGGTCTTGGGCCATCCATGTTCAACACCTACACAAATGACCAGCCACTGCCAGAAGGGACAGAGAGTTTCATCTATGCTGATGATCGTGCCATTACCACTCAAGCAGGGAGCTTTGAGATGGTAGAACAGAAGCTCTCCGAAGCTCTAGGTGCCCTTACTGCCTACTACAGGGAAAACCAGCTGATCCCTAACCCATCTAAAACACAGACATGTGCCTTTCACCTTAAGAACAGACAAGCATCCCGAGCTCTGAGGATTATTACCTGGGAAGGAATCACACTGGAGCATTGCAGCGCACCCAAATACCTAGGAGTCACTCTGGACTGTTCTCTGACCTACAAGAAGCACTGCCTGAATATCAAACAAAAAGTGGGTGCTAGAAACAATATCATACGAAAGGTGACTGGCACAACCTGGGGATCACAACCAGACACAGTGAAGACATCTGCCCTTGCACTATGCTCCTCTGCTGCTGAGTATGCATGCCCAGTGTGGAACACATCTCACCATGCTAAAACAGTGGATGGGGCTCTTAATGAGACATGCGCTCTACACCACTGGAGAGATTACACTGCTTAGCCGGTATTGCACCACCTGACATCCACCGGGAAGTAGCAGCCAAGAGTGAAAGGCCCAAGGCAGAGACATCTCCAGCTCATCCCCTGTTTGGGTATCAGCCAGCACGTCAACAACTTAAATCAAGAAATAGTTTTCTAAGATCTACAGAGACACTCGCTGGAACACCTCAGCAAGCGAGAGTCCAAAAGTGGCAGGCTCAAAGCCAGCACCTCAATCCGTGGGTGATACCAGATGAGAGACTCCCCCCTGGGCACACAGAAGACTGGGCAACTTGGAAGGCGCTGAACAGACTGCGCTCTGACACCACGAGATGCAGAGCCAATCTTAAGAAATGGGGCTACAGGGTGGAATCCTCGGCATGTGAGTGTGGAGAAGAGCACACCACTGACCACCTGCTGCAATGCACCCTGAGCCCTGCCACATGATGCACCATGGAGGACCTTCTTGCGGCAACACCAGAGGCACGCCAAGGGGCCAGAGATTGGTCAAAGGACATTTAATCAGCTACCAAGTTTGCAAAATTTGTTTTTTTTTAATCTGTTTGTTTATTTTGTTCTGTTAGAAATGTAATACAATGTTCTGGTTGCGGATGACACGATAAATAAAAAATATAAGGTCTTGGGCCTTGGAAAGACTCAAATGATCAAGGGTCTGGAGAACAAGCCCTATGAGGAGCAGCTTCATGGCCTGGGCATGTTTAGCCTGAAACCTGAGAGGAGACATGATCTCCATGTATAAATATGTGAGAGGAAGCCACAAGGAGGAGGAGGGAGCAAGCTTCTTTTCTGCTTCCCTGGAGACTGGGACGCAGTGGAGCCATGGCTTCAAACTACAGGAGAGGAGATTCCACCAGCACATGATGAAGATCTTACTGACTATGAGAGCCATTCAGCAGTGGAACTCTCTGCCCCGGAGTGTGGTGGAGGGAGGCTCCTTCTTTGGAGGCTTTTAAACAGAGGCTGGATGGTCATCTGTCGGGGGTGCTTTGAATGCAATTTTCCTGCTTCTTGGCAGAATGGGGTTGGACTGGATGGCCCATGAGGTCTCTTCCAACTCTAGGATTCTAGGTGTCCACTGACCAAGCATGGAGCAGCCCTTTGGGGGGATTCAAAGGATCTTCTCCGTAAGTGCTTTACAAAGAATTAAAAGTGGAAGCTAATTCTTAAATGCATTTAAATCTCAGGGGCAAAGGAGACTTGCTATTTATTGATCATCTTTTATCATCTTTGTCTCCTGCTTTCTCTTTTCAATGAGACTCACGGCCTCCCAAAACGAAACTGTGGAGAGAAGCAAGGACAGTTCTCAGCAGCTGGAAATCCTTGGATTATACTTTCCTTTTGAACTAGAAGTTATTAGCTAGGTAGCACAATAGATAATGTCAGTGTTGGTGATGTCAAGCTGACCATTGCCTTACTTATAGTGATCCTATGAGAGGATTATCGCTCTTGAGCTTGTAATGAGCATTTGAACATCCCTGGCCATGAATGGAAAGGCTTACCATCACATGATGTCATTGAAAACCCATTTCCAACTCATTTTGAAGAAGCACTTTTCAACAAATATCAGAAACTTTGCTCCCAAATGTGACCAAGGCATGAATCAGCCTTTTTCTACCTATGGCAGTGATGGCCAACCCATGAGCCTTGGCCCACTGGCTGGCATATGTTCTGTATCGGAAACGAGTGCTGATGTGGTCTGTCCAATGCAATGTTCTGAATCAGCACCCCAAAAAACCCAACCAAATCTAAAGTAGGCCAAATCTAAAGTGGCCTTGGCCCACTGGTGTGCCGTAAGACCTAAAAAAGGTCCGCAAGAAGAAGAGAAGGAAGGAAGGAAGGAAGGAGATGCCAGCACTTTTGCGGTCTTTTCCCGGGTTAGAGCTGAGAGGACTCACCCAATGGCACACACGAGGGGATGAGAGAGGGAAAGAGACAGAGAGAAGGACAGAAGGAAAAAAGGCAGGCAGGCAGACCGACCGTTACACTCGCCAGTGCTTTCTCAGCCTTGGGAGGCTTTGCAGACCAGGGTGAAAGAATGAGAGTCCCCCCAAAGTAACCATCACCACCGCCACCGGCACCACCATCACCACCACCACCATCACCATCACCATCACCATCACCATCACCATCACCACCACCATCACCACCACCACCATCACCATCATCATCATCATCACCACCATCACCACCACCACCACCACCACCATCACCATCACCACCATCATCAACATCAACACCATCACCACCATCACCATCACCACCACCACCACCACCACCACCATCATCAACATCAACACCATCACCACCATCCCCACCATCACCATCACCACCACCACCACCACCACCACCATCACCACCACCATCACCACCATCACCACCATCACCACCATCACCACCATCACCACCACCACCACCACCACCAACATCAACACCATCACCACCACCACCATCACCATTATCTCCTATTGCCAAACACAAGAGTTGTAATTGGAAAGCAGCCCTTTCTAAGACCCTGTTTAGTCCCCCAAAGTAATTATTATTCTTAAAGCTGTTAACTGTTTCTTGGTATCTTTGTTTGTAGGCCTGTTCTTGGGGTTATTTTAGGGTGTTAATTCAGAAAATTGCATTGGATAGACCACATCAGCTCTAAATTATTAAATATGGTTTTCTGTGGGTGAGCAGATGGCGAGTACTGGATGGTGTATGTTCTGTATCAAAAACTAGAACTGATGTGGTCTGTCCAATGCAATGTTCTGAATCAACCGGCCCAAATAACCAAACCAAATCTAAAGTGGACTGATTTGTTACCCTTTTGGTACTAATGTTGGTGAGTGGTCCCTGGTCAAAAACAGGTTGGGAACCACTGACCTAAAGATTACCTTTCTTTTTAAAAAACCGGACTCTCTATGCCTTCTTTCAAAAGCTACCACCTTAACCCCTCCAGGCCCACATTTCCCATTCCCATTTCATTTTCCCTAAAAGTAGAAAACCAGACTTACAGAAAACTTCGAGTGTGTGGCTGTCTTTGCTACTAGAAACACTGTTGTTGACCAAGCAGGTGTAGACGCCCGAGTCTTCCCGGAGTGTCCTGTTGAACGTTAAGACGCTGCTATCGTTGCTCAAAGAGATGTGATCCTTGTTTCCCAAGATTTCGTCCCCTTTGAACCAGAAGAAGGAGACATCGCTGCCCTTTGCGGCACTGCAAGTCAGGGTCGTGGCGACACCTTCCAGGATCTCACTGGGAGTACTGGTGATGGAGACTCCGCTAACTGGTTCTGCGGAGAAAGAAAAAGGGGACGAAGTTGGGTAGGTACCTCTGTTCGCAAATAAAAGCACAAGATCTGCAAATGTATGGCTCTCATGCACCGAATATGCATGCTTAGAAAAACTGCCCAAAGTCAGGGAGGAAACAAAACATAGAATCATAGAATCATAGAATCAAAGAGTTGGAAGAAACCTCCTGGGCGATCATCCAGTCCAACCCCATTCTGCCAAGAAGCAGGAATATTGCATTCAAATCACCCCTGACAGATGGCCATCCAGCCTCTGCTTCAAAGCCTGCAAAGAAGGAGCCTCCACCACACTCCGGGGCAGAGAGTTCCACTGCTGAACGGCTCTCACAGTCAGGAAGTTCTTCCTAATGTTCAGATGGAATCTCCTCTCTTGTAGTTTGAAGCCATTGCTCCCTTGCGTCCTAGTCTCCAAGGAAGCAGAAAACAAGCTTGCTCCCTCCTCCCTGTGGCTTCCTCTCACATATTTATACATGGCTATCATATCTCCTCTCATGCCCATTAGACTTGAAAATCAAGTGCTATATTTGCAGGAAATCTTATGCGGGCAAATGAAAGATTATGCTGAGGTCAAAGCACTTAGTTGCCAAGCTGATCTTTCCTGGAACAGTTTGGATCTTATCAGAAACCACTGCTTCCTGGTCCCTTGTATCATCAGTTTCTTTTTCTTTCTCTCTTCCTCTCCCCACCCTTCTTGCAAAATTTGTAGAAAGGAGACCTGTATTTATTTATTTATCGTGTCATCAGCAACCAGACATTTGTATTACATTTTTAACAAAACAAATGAACAAACAGACAAAACACAAAGTTTGCAAGCTTGGTAGTTGATTAGATGTCCTTTGACCAGTATCTGGCCACTTGGAGTGCCTCTGGTGTTGCTGCAAGGAGGTCCTCCCTTGTGCATCATGTGGCTGGGCTCAGGTTGCATTGCAGCAGGTGGTCAGTGGTTTGCTCCTCTCCACACTCACATGTCGTGGACTCCACTTTGTGGCCCCATTTCTCAAGGTTGGCTCTGCATCTCGTGGTGCCAGAGCGCAGTCTGTTCAGCGTCTTCCAAGTCGCCCCATCTTCTGAGTGCCCAGGGGGGAGTCTCTCATTTGGTATCAGCCATGGGTTGAGGTTCTGGATTTGGGCCTGACACTTTTGGACTCTCGCTTTCTGGGGTGTTCCAGCAAGTGTCTCTGTAGATCTTAGAAAACTAGTTCTTGATTTAAGTCGTTGACATGCTGGCTGATACCCAAACAGGGGATGAGCTGGAGATGTCTCTGCCTTGGTCCTTTCACTATTGGCTGCTCCTTCCCGGTGGATGTCAGGTGGTGCAATACCGGCTAAGCAGTGTCATTTCTCCAGTGGTGTAGGGTGCAGACACCCCGTGATAATGCGTCATGTCTCATTAAGAGCCACATCTACTGTTTTAGTGTGGTGAGATGTGTTCCACACTGGGCATGCATACTCAGCAGCAGAGGAGCATAGCACAAGGGCAGATGTCTTCACTGTGTCTGGTTGTGATCCCCAGGTTGTGCCAGTCAGCTTTCGTGTGATATTGTTTCTAGCACCCACTTTTTGCTTGATGTTCAGGCAGTGCTTCTTGTAGGTCAGAGCATGGTCCAGAGTGACTCCCAGGTATTTGGGTGTGTTGCAATGCTCCAGTGGGATGCCTTCCCAGGTAATAATCCTCAGAGCTCGGGATGCTTGTCTGTTCTTAAGATGAAAGGCACATGTCTGTGTTTTAGATGGAATATCAAGCTGGTTTTCCCTGTAATAGGCAGTAAGAGCACCTAGAGCTTCGGAGAGCTTCTGTTCAATCGTCTCCAAGCTCCCTACATGAGCAGTGATGGCATGATCATCAGCATAGATGAAACTCTCTGTCCCTTCTGGCAGTGGCTGGTCATTTGTGTAGATGTTGAACATGGATGGAGCAAGCACGCTCCCCTGAGGCAGGCCGTTCTTCTGTTTCCACCATTTACTTCTCTGGCCCTGGAACTCAACAAAGAAGCTCCTGTTTTGTAGCAGGTTTCCTATGAGGCAGATGAGACGGTAGTCCTCAGGAGGAGGAGGTCTCCACTAATTGCACAGGAAATGTACTGTTTTCTCCCTCATTTGGGACATTTATTTGCCCTCTCTCTAGACCAGGGGTCCTCAAACTACAGCCCGCGGGCCACTTCCAGCCCGCCAAGGGCAATCATCTGGCCCGCAGAGGAGGAGGCCTCCCCCTCAGTGCTGCTCCTCTTGACTGGCTCACGCTACCCATCAGGCCCGATGGGCAGCATGAGCCAGGCAAGGGATGCTGCCCTGCATGGCCCATCCTCACACAAAGCTCCATGCCTGGCGAGTGGCTTCACACGAGGACAGGCTGCACGGTTCTTCTCCTCTCACCTGGCTCACACTACCCGTCACCCAATGGGCAGTGTGAGCCAGGCAAGGGAGGATGCCCTGCATGACCTATCTCCACACGAAGCCCCTTGCCAGTCCTGACCGGTGGTGAGATCCATGCAAGGGGCTTTACGCAAGGCCAGGCCGCACAATGCAGCTTTCATTGCTTGCCAGCCTTCCCAACGGATCCAGGCTCGGACCCCTTCAACCAATCACTGATATAAATTTTCTGTTTGTCGTGGGAGTTCTGTGTGCCATATTTGGTTCAATTCCATTATTGGTGGAGTTCAGAATGTATTGTCGAAGGCTTTCATGGCTGGAATCACTAGGTTCTTGTAGGTTTTTTCGGGCTATATGGCCATGTTCTAGAGGCATTTCTCCTGACGTTTCGCCTGCATCTATGGCAAGCATCCTCAGAGGTAGTGAGGTCTGTTGGAATTAGGACAATGGTTTTATATATCTGTGGAATGGCTGGGGTGGGGCAAGGAGCTCTTCTCTGCTGGAGCTAGGTGTGAATGTTTCAGCTGACCACCTTCATTAGCATTTGAAGGCTTGGCTGAGCCTGGGAAAATGTTCTGTTGAGAGGTGTTAAGATGTGCCTGGTTGTTTCCTCTCTGCTGTTTTGCTGTTGCAATTTTAGAGTTTTTTAATACTGGTAACCAGATTTTGTTCATTTTCATGGTCTCCTCCTTTCTGTTGAAAGTACACAGAAATGCTGGACCACTCCAACAACCACCATGTCGGGCTACACAGAGAAGCCATTGAAATCCACAAGCATGTGGACAATTTCAACAGAAAGGAGGAAACCATGAAAATGAACAAAATCTGGCTACCAGTATTAAAAAACTCTAAAATTACTACAGCAAAACAGCAGAGAGGAAACAACCAGGCACATCTTAACACCTCCTAGCAAGAGATTTTCCCAGGCTCAGCCAGGCCTTCAAATGCTAATGAAGGTGATCAGCTGAAACATGAAAGGCACTGCAGAGGACTTCAACCAGAGAAGTCAGCCATAGCAGAACACCTGATGGACCAGCCTGGACACAGCATATTATTGGAGAACACAGAAGTGCTGGACCACACCAACAACCACCATGTCAGACTACACAGAGAAGCCATTGAAATCCACAAGAAGCAGGTGGACAATTTCCACAAAAAGGAGGAAACTATGAAAATGAAAAAAATCTAGCTACCAATATTTTGGGAGGAAATGCATTTTGGGAGAGGAAGGGACTCCTTTCACTTCTCCATCTCCACATCCAGGGAGGAAGGCTGCAGGAAGAAAGGAAGGACGCATGAAGAACATACCCGAGACGAGGAGTTCCACTTCTCCTTTTATGGTTTCGTTCGCACTCTCTGCTAAGAACCTATAGGTTCCAGAGAAGCTTCCTGGTAAATTCATCACACGAAGGGAGCACTTGAAGTCCAAAGACTCTTGCCCAGTGTACTTCGCTCCTGCTTTCTGTGTAGATGGAAAGATGTAGATCAGGATGGTGTTTGCAGGAGCATCTTCCCCTCGGGACCAACAGCAGGTAGTAGGGTTTGCAGGGATGCGTGCAGGAGTGAGGCGGACGTCTCCTCCTTCCTTCGGCTTTGATGGGTCCACCGAGATTGTGGTTGTCGTCCCACTTTGGGCTCCGGTCAACAAGAAGCACCAACTTAGGACAGAGACTGTAGTGAGAAAACAAGAGAGGGAGAAGGGTCAAAACATGAATTCAACGCAAAAAGGCCATGGACCCCAGCAAATGTGGCCACCATCTCAAATTTACCATATATACTTGAGTATAAGCCGACCCAAATATAAGGCACCACAAAAAACTGGGAATATGTATTGACTTGAGTATAAGCCAAGGGTGGGAAATGCAGCAGCTGCGGGTAAATTTCAAAATAAAAATAGCTACCTATTTATTTATTTGTTGTGTCAGGGCAACCAGACCATTGTATTACATTTCTAACAGAACAAAACAAACAGACAAAACACAAAGTTTACAAGCATGGTAGTTGATTAAATGTCCTTTGACCAGTCTCTGGCCACTTGGAGGGACTCTGGTGTTACTATAAGAAGGTCCTCCCTGGTGCATGTGGCGGGGCTCAGGTTGCATTGCAGCAGGTGGTCAGTGGTTTGCTCTTCTCCACACTCACATGTTGTGGACTCCACTTTGTGGCCCCATTTCTTGAGGTTGGCTCTGCACCTTGTGGGGCCAGAGCAGAGTCTGTTCAGCGCCTTCCAAGTCACCCAGTCTTCTGTGTGCCCAGCAGGGAGTCTCTCCTTTGATATCAGGTTCTGGGTTTGAGCCTGCCACTTTTGGACTCTCGCTTGCTGAGGTGTTCCAGCAAGTGTCTCTGTAGATCTTAGAAAACTATTTCTAGATTTAAGTCGTTGACGTGCTGGCTGATACCCAAACAGGGAATGAGCTGGAGATGTCTCTACCTTGGTCCTTTCACTATTGGCTGCTACTTCCCGGCGGATGTCAGGTGGTGCAATACCGGCTAAGCAGTGTAGTTTCTCCAGTGGTGTAGGGCGCAGGCACCCCATGATAATGCGGCATGTCTCATTAAGAGCCACATCCACTGTTTGTGGTGAGATGTGTTCCACACTGGGCATGCATACTCAGCAGCAGAGTATCATAGTGCAAGGGCAGATGTCTTCACTGTGTCTGGTTGTGATCCCCAGGTTGTGCCAGTCAGCTTTCGTATGATATTGTTTCTAGCACCCACTTTTCCCTCGGTGTTCAGGCAGTGCTTCTTGTAGGTCAGAGCACGGTCCAGAGTGACTCCCAGGGATTTGGGTGACCTGCAATGCTCCCGTGGGATTCCTTCCCAGGTAATCCTCAGAGCTCGGGATGCTTGTCTGTTCTTCAGGTGAAAAGCACATGTCTGTGTTTTAGATGGATTAGGGATCAGCTGATTTTCGCTGTAATAGGCAGTCAGAGCACCTAAAGCTTCGGAGAGCTTCTGTTCAACCACCTCAAAGCTCCCTGCTTGAGCGGTGATGGCACGATCATCAGCATAGATGAAACTCTCTGTCCCTTCTGGCAGTGGCTGGTCATTTGTGTAGATGTTGAACATGGATGGAGCAAGCATGCTCCCCTGAGGCAGGCCGTTCTTCTGTTTCCGCCATCTGCTTCTCTGGCCCTGGAACTCAACAAAGAAGCTCCTGTTTCGTAGCAGATTTTTTAATGAAATGGGTGAGGTGCAGGCCCGTAGCCAGCATTTTGTTTCGGGGGGAGCTGAGTTTGATTCCGGGGGGCGGGGGGGCGGGGCTGAGTCTGAGTGAAAGAGGGTCTACCCTAGCAAACCTTTTGTATCGTTACCCCAATAACCCCATGCATATGGGATATTTATTTATTTATTTATTTATTTTGGGTGCTTCTACCCCGCCCTTCTCAACCCCCTAGGGTTACAAAAGGCACTATTCGATGCCCAACAATTCACAAAGTACAATATACAATTTACAATTTAACATCAACCATTATCACTAGTTTATTTCTCGTGTCAGGGCAGCCAGTCAACTATATTATATTACATTTCTAACAGAACAAAGCAAACAAACAGAGAAAATACAAAATCACTAGTTAAAACAATCACATCAATACAATAACAGTAATAAAATCATCCTGTGGTCAATGTTCGCCAATTTAGAATTCCATAATCCATATATTGAGTATGGTGATCAGATCATGATATGAATAAACATAACAGTTTAAATAATGTACCAGGAAGGCCTTCTCGCGGACCACCACGAGAATTTCGGGGTGGGGGGGTTGAAGCCCCCCAAGTCCCCCAAGCCCCCCCCCCCCCCAGCTACATGCCTGGTGAGGTGGTAGACCTTCGTGGTATTATACATTTTTTCTCAGGAGGAGGCGGTGGTTTACAGTATCATAAGCAGCTGACAGGTCTATGAAGGCCATGGACCCCAGCAAACGTGCCACCATCTCAAATTTATTTATTTACATTTATTTACAGTATTTCTATTCCTCCCTTCTCCTCACCCTGCAGAGGACTCAGGGCAGATTTCAACTCACAGCAATTCTGGCCATGAAAGCTTTCGACAATACATGGTGGGTATGTTGTAACTCAGCGTGTGCCTCATGTATCTACTAGTGCTAGTAGGAGGAAACGAGGCTTGGAAGAGGAAGACGCTCAGCAACAGCTGAAGCACATTAGGGACTTGTTCCTAGAGCCTACGGATGAGGAAGACTTTGAGGGGTTTACTCGTGAGGAAATGGAGGTGGAGGATTACCGTGGTGTAAAGCGAGTAGCACGCAGCTCAGACAGTGATGAGGAATCCATTTCCAAGCGTCTTAAAGACGTAGCATATTGCGAGGAGTCTGACAGCGAGGATGAAGAGCTGGACTGGACCAGGGTCCAGGAAGTGTTAGATGTGGTTAATGCTCCAACTTCCAGCGATGACTTCCATGGTTTCACAGACCCATGGGTTTCAGATACTGCTTCGCAGGATGCAGTCCGAAGTGCAGACTGGCAGCAATGGAGAAGTCGTGATTCACCTGTGGAAATTGATGCACCTGGAGGTGAATCTAGTGACTCTGATGAGATTTAAGGAGCTGCTTGGGAGCAGTCTAGTTGCAGAGTTCAAAGTGTCGTGTTCCAGTGTACCTTGCTTCTAAACTCTTGCCTTGAGTTCCTGCTTTCAGAATCGTGGCTTCCTGACCGTGTTGACAACTTTGCCTGTCTTGGAATCGTGAGTCTTGTCTCCTGCCCTGACCCTTGGACTGCCTTGACCATTCTCCGCTCCTGCTATTCTCCTGTGACTTCGTTGGACCGCTCCTCATGCCGAGTGCCTGGTGATTTGTTTGGACTTCGGAATTGACTGTATTTGGACGCTGACTTCAAGCCTTTTGCCTGTGTTTTCCCCCGCTTTCCTTTTCGCAGCGTTGACTGCCTGGACTCTTGTTTGTTTACATTCCTGCTGGCAGCAAGCTCTTTTGTGTTTATTGCTCTGCAGTTAAGAGCCCTTTTTATGTGTTAATTTGCCATTAAAGACCTTCTGTTAACTCCTTAGCTGCTGTTTTGCCTCGCTGGTCCGCCTGGGTCTTGACAGGGTAAATGCTCCGAAATCTGAAACACAAATTAGTTCTGGTGCCAAGCTTTTTCAGAGCATGGACACTCCAATTGTAGTTGAACTCAGGCCAATTTAGAGCGGAGTTTGCAGAGATTACTCCCCTGTCCCCTGCTCCAAGTAACTTACCTGCAAACAGCAGACTCTTCCCATGGCTTTGCTTCTCAGGGCAACTTATTTTCCCAGCCATCTCCAAATCCTTTCTCTCTTGTGGGCCTCCGAATGGTGTCTCTTGAGCCTTCTCTCCCACTCTGAACCCACAGCAGGAACTCACAGGGAAAGCTATTTGCAGGTGACGTCTCTTCTCAAAGTTCTCTTTTTCTCTGGACTTCCTCCAAAAGGAACTTCCTTTTTGGCTTTTTTGGCCTCCTCTGACCTAACCTTAAAGGTGCGCCTAAACTGCCGAATTAATGCAGCAGAACTGTCATGACTGCCTGACAATCACGGAGATATAGTTTTCTAAGATCTACAGAGACACTCGTTGGAACACCCCAGCAAGCGAGAGTCCAAAAGTGGCAGGCTCAAACCCAGCACCTCAACCAATGGCTGATACCAAATGAGAGACTTCCTCCTGGGCACACTGAAGACTGGGCGACTTGGAAGGCATTGAACAGACTGCGCTCTGGCACCATGAGATGCAGAGCCAACCTTCAGAAATGGGGCTCCAAAGTAGAATCCTCGACATGCGAGTGTGGAGAAGAACAAACCACTGACCACCTGCTGCAATGAACCTGAGCCCTGCCACATGCACAAGGGAGGACCTTCTTGCAGCAACACCGGAAGCACTCCAAGGGGCCAGATACTGGTCAAAGGACATTTAACCAGCTACCAAACTCACAAGTTGTGTATTTTTCTGTTTGTTTGCTTTGTTCTGTTAGACTGGTTGTTCTGACACGACAAATAAAACGGAGGATGTTGCTTTACACAGCCTTTAGCCTTCTCTGTCCAGACAATACCAAACGACATCTCCCAGGAATACATAGCAGCTTCAAATAGTTTCAAACTGCATTAATTCTCCAGGATAGATGCACCCAAAGGCAGCTCCGTCGGGAGAAATGTCGTGTTAGGTGCCTTCAAAACCTTTCTGACCATGGGCCAAAACTAACAAAATGAAGTTCAACGGTGTGCTGTCGCACGCTGGGCCTGTGCATATGACTGTAGACAGGACATAAATTCTGTGTGCCCAACGGGACGCCGGGGCTGCCTCAGATTAAAGGCCCTTGGACCTCCCCAAAACAAAGTTCTGTAGAGGCTTAAAGGAAGTCCAGCAAAGTTCTTTATTGATGAAAAACAAACAGGTACTTGAAAGCTTTCTTAACGGTGTATTGGCTCTTGCAATCTTGTTCACTGGGAACAGGCACTATCTTCATAACTATATACTAACTAATGGGGAAATCCTTAACTTCCAATCTGGGCAATCTGTCTTTGCCTCTGTTGGCGTGGAGCCCCTGCACCCGGTACCAACTGCGTCTGGCTTCCGCGAGTGACCCTTACCAAGCAGAGCTTTGTAGACTTCCAGGGGAAAAGAATTCAGGTTGCTGTGATGGCCGGCTGAAGTCCCTCAGCGAAGGAGCTGTAAGGCTGCAAAATCCACAGCCAAGCTGTGGGGCCTTTTCTCCCTGGCCAAGCTGTAGGCTGTAGATCTCCCCGGCCAAGCCGTAGAAGATGAAGCTTTCTACAGGAGCTCTTGGTTTTATGTCCTGTGCGAAAGGCTTCTCTGTGAGAACTGACTCAAAAAGGCTCCTATTTTCTCCAAAACTCAAAAAGGGGCGGGACCAGGGAACCTAACGATAATTGACAGGTAGCTTGCCCTATGATTGCAAACTATAACAGGAAGCCACCCTACTGCAAAATCCCAAGCCTGGGATTGCAAACAAACATTTAATGCAAACCAAACAGAATTGGAGCTCCTGATACAGCTGTACCAGCACAAACGGGGACAAATGCAAGATACTAAACTTAGGCAGAAAAAAACAAAATGCAAAGATACAAAATGGGGGACAATGCCTGGCTCGAGAGCAGTACGTGTGAAAAAGATCTTGGAGTCCTCGTGGACAACAAGTTAAACATGAGCCAGGAATGTCATGTGGGGCAAAAAAAGCCAATGGGATTTTGTTACGGTTTATCAGTCTATGCGGAAGCTACCCAGTAGTCTTCCCCAGCCCCTACCCTCTGGTTGAATCACACAGAGTCAGAGTAAAAAACAAAATTTACTCTTGAGTAGTCAGAGATAAATATGCAGCTTTACAAAATAACCAGCCTTGGAAATAAATTTAGTCCATTGCAGCAAAATAACTCACACAAAAGTCCAATGCATTAAAATCATGCATTCTCTGCTTCTTCATTGGTGCAAGGAGTCTTGTAGTAAATTGTTCAGGATCTTCAGCAAGTCCTGTAGTATAGAAGCCCCATCTGGTCTCTTACTGATCATCTGATCACCATCTCCAAATACACCAGGAAACACTCCTCATGATATACTCCATGCAGGGAGTGGCTCAAGCTAAATTGCTTAATCGTCCAGGTGTTCTTCCTCAACATGCACCCATACAGGCAATGATCCTTTTAAAAACTTAGCATACATATGCACATCCTGTAATAGATTTTGGCCTGGATCAAGAGGAGCCTAGTGTCTAGATCTAGGGAAGTCATGCTCCCCATGCTCTGTTCTGCCTTGGTTAGACCACTTTACCTGGAATATTGTGTGCAATTCTGGGCACCACAATTCAAGAGAGAGATTGACTCTAAGATGGAATGTGTCCAGAGGAGGGCGACCCAAATGATCAAGGGTCTGGAGAACAAGCCCTATGAGGAGCGGCTTAAGGAGCTAGGCATGTTTAGCCTATCTCCTTTAGAGAAGAGAAGGCTGAGAGGAGATATGAGAGCCATGTATAAATATGTGAGAGGAAGCCACAGGGAGGAGAAGGGAGCAAGCTTCCTTTCTGCTTCCCTGGAGACTAGGACGTGGACCAATGGCTTCAAACTACAAGAGAGGAGATTCCATCTGAACACGAGGAAGAACTTCCTGACTGTGAGAGCCGTTCAGCAGTGGAACTCTCTGCCCTGGAGTGTGGTGGAAGCTCCTTCATTGGAAGCTTTTAAATAGAGGCTGAATGGCCATCTGTCAAGGGTGCTTTGAATGCAATATTCCTGCTTCTTGGCAGAATGGGGTTGGACTGGATGGCCCATGAGATCTCTTCCAACTCTTTAATTCTAGGATTCTATGATTCTATGACCCAAAGCCAGCGCATCAGCAGGGTTTCCTTGAGGTAAATCTAGTTTGTTTATTTCCCTTTGTATGCTACCTTTGTGATATGTATTTATTGCATTTCTATCATGTCTTTGTGATACTTATCATATTTATCACATACATTTATCACATGTATTTGCTGCCTTGGCGACATTGGCTCATTGCACTTGTATGCCACCTTTTTCCCCAAGCCGGCTTCCAAAACAGTAATCAAAAATCACAATAGAAAAGATAGGACTCAATAGTCAGACCTCACAACCTCTGAGCATCCTTGCCGTAGATGCTGGTGAAATGTCAGGAGAGAATGCTTCTAGAACATGGCCATATAGCCCGAAAAACCTACAAGAATCCAGTGATTCCAGCCATGAAAGCCTTTTGACAATCCGTTGTTTACTACTGTTTGGAGCCCCCGGTGGTGTAGTGGGTTGAACCACTGAGCTGCTGAAATTGCTGTCCAAAAGATTACAGGCTTGCATCCGGGGAGCGGGGTGAGCTCATGCTGTTAGCCCCAGTTCATAGAATCATAGAATCAAAGATTTGGAAGAGACCTCATGGGCCATCCAGTCCAACCCCCTGCCAAGAAGCAGGAATATTGCATTCAAATCACCCCTGACAAATGGCCATCCAGCCTCTGCTTAAAAGCTTCCAAAGAAGGAGCCTCCACCACACTCCGGGGCAGAGAGTTCCACTGCTGAATGGCTCTCACAGTCAGGAAGTTCTTCCTCATGTTCAGATGGAATCTCCTCTCTTGTAGTTTGAAGCCATTGTTCCCTTGCGTCCTAGTCTCCAAGGAAGCAGAAAACAAGCTTGCTCCCTCCTCCTCCCTGTGGCTTCCTCTCACATATTTATACATGGCTACCATATCTCCTCTCCGCCTTCTCTTCTTCAGGCTAAACATGCCCAGTTCCCTAAGCCGCTCCTCATAGGGCTTGTTCTCCAGACCCTTGATCATTTTAGTCGCCCTCCTCTGGACACATTCCAGCTTGTCAATATCTCTCTTGAATTGTGGTGCCCAGAATTGGACAGAATATTCCAGATGTGGTCTAACCAAGGCAGAATAGAGGGGTAGCATGACTTCCTTAGATCTAGACACTAGGCTCCTATTGATGCAGGCCAAAATCCCATTCGCTTTTTTTGCCGCCACATCACATTATTGGCTCATGTTTAACTTGTTGTCCACGAGGACTCCAAGATCTTTTTCACACGTACTGCTCTCGAGCCAGGCGTCCCCCATTCTGTATCTTTGCATTTCATTTTTTCTGCCAAAGTGGAGTATCTTGCATTTGTCACTGTTGAACTTCATTTTGTTAGTTTTGGCCCATCTCTCTAATCTGTCAAGATCGTTTTGAATTCTGCTCCTGTCCTCTGGACTATTGGCTATCCCTCCCAATTTGGTGTCGTCTGCAAACTTGATGATCCTGCCTTCTAGCCCTTCATCTAAGTCATTAATAAAGATGTTGAACAGGACCGGGCCCAGGACGGAATCCTGAGGCACTCCACTTGTCACTTCTTTCCAAGATGAAGAGGAAGCATTAGTGAGCAATCTCTGTGTTCGTCCACTTAACCAATTACAGATCCACCTCACCGTAGTTTTGCCTCGCCCACATTGGACTACTTTCCTTGCCAGAAGGTCATGGGGGACCTTGTCAAAGAAGGCCTTCCTGAAATCCAGACACGCTACATCCACGGCATTCCCCGCATCTACCCAGCTTGTAGCTCTATCGAAGAAAGAGATCAGATTAGTCTGGCATGACTTGTTTTTGATAAATCCAACCTAGCAGTTTGAAAACATGCAAATGTGAGTAGATCAATAGGTACTGCTCTGGCAGGAAGGTAAGGGTGCGCCATGCAGTTGTGCTGGCCACATGACCTTGGAGGTGTCTATGGACAATGCCAGCTCTTTGGCCTAGCAATGAAGATGAGCACCAGAGTCCCAGAGTCAGACACGACTAGACAATGTCAGGGGAAAACCTTTACCTTTACCTTTTACCTGTTGTTGGGACAGAGAAAGCTAAAGGCCATGCAAAACGATGTCCTCTGTGATTGCACAGAATTGTGTCAGGACAGGAAGTTTCATTTGGAAGGAAGTGCAAGAAAAAACAGAACTCTGAGAAAAGGCATCACCAGCAAACGGCTTTCCTTGTGAGTTCCTCTTGCCAATTCAGAGTCGGAGAGAAGGCGCAAGAGACATCATTCAGAGGCCCAGCAGAAAGAAAGGATTTGGAGATGGCTGGGAAAATAAGTTGCCTTAAAACGCAAAGCAATGGGAGGAGCCTGCTGTTCGCAGGTGAGTTCCTTGGAGCAGGAAACAGGGGAGTAATCTCGGTAAACGCTGGTCTAAACTGGTGCGAGTTCAAATACAAGTTGAGTGTCCATTCTCTGAAAAAGCTTGGCACCAGAAATAATCTGTGTTGTAGATTTTGGGGCATTTAACCACCATGTGTTGTCGAAGGCTTTCATGGCCGGAATCACTGGGTTGCTGTCTGGGGACATCTTTTGTTGAGAGGTGATTAGCTGGCTCTGATTGTTTCTTGCCTGGAGTTCCCCTGTTTTTGAGTGTTGGTCTTTATTTACTGTGATGTTTTTAGAGGTTTTTTTTAATACTTGTAGCCAGATTTTGTTCATTTTCATGCTTTTTTCCCTTCCTGTTGAAATTGTCCACGTGCTTGTGGATTTCAGGCATCCCCCATTCTGTATCTTTGCATTCCACTTTGGCAGAAAAAATGAAATGCAAAGATACAGAATGGGGGACAATGCCTGGCTCGAGAGCAGTACGTGTGAAAAAGATCTTGGAGTCCTTGTGGACAACAAGTTAAACATGAGCCAGGAATGTGATGTGGCGGCAAAAAAAGCCAATGGGATTTTGGCCTGCATCAATAGGAGCATAGTGTCTAGATCTAGGGAAGTCATGCTCCCCATGCTCTATTCTGCTTTGGTTAGACCACATCTGGAATATTGTGTCCAATTCTGGGCACCACAATTCAAGAGAGATATTGACTCTAAGCTGGAATGTGTCCAGAGGAGGGCCACTAAAATGATCAAGGGTCTGGAGAACAAGCCCTATGAGGAGCGGCTTAGGGAACTGGGCATGTTTAGCATGAAGAAGAGAAGGCTGAGAGGAGATATGATAGCCATGTATAAATATGTGAGAGGAAGCCACAGGGAGGAGGAGGGAGCAAGCTTGTTTTCTGCTTTCTTGGAGACAAGGATGCAATGGAACAATGGCTTCAAACTACAAGAGAGGAGATTCCATCTGAACATGAGGAAGAACTTCCTGACTGTGAGAGCCGTTCAGCAGTGGAACTCTCTGCCCCGGAGTGTGGTGGAGGCTCCTTCTTTGGAAGCTTTTAAGCAGAGGCTGGATGGCCATCTGTCAGGGGTGATTTGAATGCAATATTCCTGCTTCTTGGCAGAATGGGGTTGGACTGGATGATGGCCCAGGAGGTCTCTTCCAACTCTTTGATTCTATGATTCTATGATTCAGTGGCTTCTCTGTGTGGTCTGACATGGAAAAGATATAAAAGATAGTAACTTATCATTTTGCTAAGGACAAGGACACCAGACTGGATAATAAGAGTTAAGTCTTGGTCAATTTGCCAAGGCACTAACAAAAACAACAAGGACCCTTCCCATGTTAGATAGTGCGCACATCTAATCAAGGTTTTATGCCCTATGCTTCATATATAGCAGAAGGTGGCACATTTATTACGGAGAAAACACCTCCCTTTACACTTATGCGCTCTCTTGAACTTCTATGGGACTCTGGTGGGAGGAATAAGTGGGTATTTTTTCTGTATCATGATTTCTATATTTGTATATTTCTCCCTGTGTATCTGACCTTTTCCTGACTGTTCTGTCGCCGCTGGAGCTGGAATTGAGTGCTTTTAAGAGAGGATGTCCAGTCTCGATAAGATAGTCAAGAGTAGAGACAT
Organism: Anolis sagrei; assembly: GCF_037176765.1. Lineage (NCBI taxonomy): Eukaryota > Metazoa > Chordata > Lepidosauria > Squamata > Anolidae > Anolis > Anolis sagrei. The sequence continues at coordinate 82,568,407 of NC_090035.1, forward strand.
CAGACTGGCAACCAAGATCCATCGCCTAGTCCAAGCCATGGTCTTCCCTGGAGTCACCTACGGATGTGAGAGCTGGACCTTCGGGAAGGCTGAGCCAAGGAAGAGAGATGCTTTTGAGCTTTGGTGTTGGAGGAAAGTGCTGAGAGTGCCTTGGACTGCGAGAAGATCCCACCAGTCCATCCTCCAGGAAATCAAGCCCGGCTGCTCATTGGAGGGAAGGAGACTAGAGACCAAGTGGAAGTCCTTTGAATGCCACATCATGAGGAGACAGCAAAGCCTACAGAAGACAATGATGCTGAGGAAAGTGGAAAGCAAAAGGAAGAGGGGCCGACCAAGGGCAAGGTGGGTGGATGGCATCCTTGAAGTGACTGGACTGACCATGAAGGAGCTGGGGGTGGTGACGGTCGACAGGGAGCTCTGGCGTGGGCTGGTCCATGAGGTCACGAAGAGTCCTCATGAGGTCACGAAGAGTCCTCATGGAGACGACTGAACGAATGAACAACAACAAGAGAGGATGTAAGGCTTGCATCCAGCGGGAAGCCAGGGGGGCCCGAGAAGGAACCCTTTAGAGAAATTTCCCTTATTAAACAGGCTTTAGGAGGCTTAAGCTTAAATATAACAGTCTTTTATTGATGAAAAAACAGGAATTGAAATCAGATGTCTCAAACTTGTCCACAGGGAACAGGCACTATCTTCTAAAACTTTGTTCAACAGAAAAATCCCCTTTATAGCTTCTCCCAGGCTGCTGTGAACCTCAACCTGACTGATTTGAGTCTGCTACTGGCTGAACTGCGTCTCAGAACCGAGCAAACGTACCAACAGGCCTGAAATCACTTAGCTGAAGATTTGATGAAGAGCTGTTATTCCCTCCGGAAGTCCTTGACACCGAAATACAACACCGCCTGAGCTCTGCGAGTGCAGCATTTTCTCGAATGAAGCAGAGAATGTTTGAGGACCAGGATGTCCGTAGGTGCTTGTTTATAAAGCTATTGTCCTCCCAACCCTGCTCTATGCCTGAGAGATTTGGAATGTCTACAGACGTCAACATTGACAGTGAAATATAACACCACTTGAGCTCTACGAGTGCAGCATTTTTCCAAATGAAACAGAGAGCTTTTGAGGACTGGGACATCCGGAGGGAGACCAAGGGGTTTGTTTAGAAAGCTATTGTCCTCCCAACCCTGCTATATGCCTGCGAAACGTGAACAGTCTACAGATGTCACACTCAACTCCTGGAACAATTCCATCAGCGCTGCCTCCGGAAAATCCTGCAAGTCTCTTGGGAAGACAAGCGGACAAATGTCAGTGTGCTGGAAGAAGCAAAGGCCACTAGTGATGGTCCTCCGCCATCAACTCCGCTGGATCGGCCATGTTGTTCAGATGCCCGACCACCGTCTCCCAAAGCAGTTGCTCTATTCCGAACTCAAGAATGGAAAATGGAACATTGGTGGACAGGAAAAGAGATTTAAAGATGAGCTCAAAGCCAACCTTAAAATCTCTGGAATAGACACTGAGAACTGGGAAGCCCTGGCCCTTGAGCGCTCCAGCTTGAGGTCAGCTGTGACCAGCAGTGCTGCAGAATTTGAAGAGGCACGAATGGAGGGCGAAAGAGAGAAACGTGCCAAAAGGAAGGCACGTCAAGCCAACCCCGACTGGGACTGCCTTCCACCTGGAAACCAATGCCCTCATTGCGGGTGTTCTGTCACGCACTGGGACTATAGCAGTTGGCTTTTGAACAGGACGTGCTCTCTGTGCCCAGCGGGAAGCCAGGGTGCCTCAAGTGAGAGGCCCTAAGGATTTTCCTATACAGTGTCTTTAGAAGCTTGAAAGGTTTAACAAAGTCCTTTATTATTGCTTAGGTCTTCAACAAATTAAACAAATGCTTCTCAGATCTTCAACAGATCAAACAAATACTTCAAGGCTTTGAATCAACCGGTGGCCTTCTTAATCTTGTCCACAAGGGACAGGCAACTGACTTCGTGAACTGTTTCTTTTCTTTAAGAGGAAAATCCTTTTTAACCCCTCCTTGGGCAATCTACTTTCTAAACTTTGCTGGTGTGGGCTCTACTCCCGGCTCCAAACTGCTTCTTGGGTCCTGAGTAGACCTACCAGTCAAGACCTTGTAGATTCTCCAGCTAGAGTCCTTTTGGATTTTCTCCACGAATGATGAGTATCTGTATCTTCTGTCAGGATTTATTAAGATATAATTGTGTGTTTCAAATGTAATTCTTGTATTACCAATATGGATGCCACTTAGAGTGTAATGCTATGCTGACATGTTTATGTTGAGGCTGTGATTGAGTGACCTTAAGATAAGCTCTCTGCTGCTGCTGAGAAAATTTAGGGAGTTAAGCACTTGGAGCAGAAGAGCTAAGCAGCTGCAAAGAACTGTTTTGACTTTCAGTTTTCCTGCTGTGTTCCTGTGTTGTCGCTCGCTGAAGATGGATGTACTTTTGCTCTGTGCTTAGTAAACTGAATTTTCCTTGTAACCTGATGTCTCCAGAGTCCATGATTTTACAGAGCTGTATCTGGTGTATCTAGCATTTGCTTCTGTCAAGTTGCGCCCTAGTTTGACATCTTTAACCCCAACAAGGATTGTGCTGTAAAACTGTTTTCCTTAGAAGCTTTAGGGCTGTTTCCCCCGGTAGTTGTGAAAAACGAAGCTTCTCTACAGGTGGAGCTGATTCACGTCCTGTAGCTAAGCTTTCAACTGTAGGACTGAGCTAAAATGGCTCCCTTTCCTTCCTGAACCCTGGGGAAAGGGGCGGAACTAAAAAAACCCAGTGATGATAGGCAGGTGGCTGCAAACCAAGGCAAGCCACCTTACTGCAAAATGCATGGAACTTTGGAATACATGCAAACACTCAACAAAAGAAAAGGAAGTTGGAGCTCCTGGTGCAGCCGTACCAGCACACTTGGCATTGTAGTAAATGTCCTTTGACCAGAAGTTCTGGTGCCTTGGTGTCATTGTGAGAAGGTGCTCCATTGTGCATGTGGCAGGGAACAGACTGCATTGAAGTAGATGGTTTGCAGTTTGCTCTTCTCCGCACTCACATGTCGTGGACTCCACTTTGTGGCCTCTCGTGGTGCCAGAGCGCAGCCTGTCCAATGCCTTTTAAGCACAGCGGGAGAAGATGCAGGTCAAGAATTGGGCTCCACAGTCGCCTACGGACCCACCAGAACACCAATCCTGGAAGACTATCCTACTTGGCCAACGAGGGATCGCCTAAGTAAGTAAGTAAGACTTTTGGGATGCATTACAGAGACCCAGAAGCTGCTTTGAGATGGTAGCCACATTTGCTGGGTATCCTTCAGTGCTTTTTTGGCCTTGAATTGATGTTCTCTCTCTCTTTCTCTCTCTTGTTTTCTCAGTCCTAAGTTGGTGCTTCTTGTTGACCAGAGCCCAAAGGTTGATGACAACCACTACCTTGGTGGACCCATCAAACCCAAGTGAAGGAGAAAACGTCAGCCTAATCCCTGATGTTGGCCCTAGAAACCTTACTTCCTGTCAGTGGTTTCGAGGGAGAGTTGTTCGTACAAACACCATCCTTATCTACTTCTTTTCAAGAACACCGAAACCAGGACCGAACTACACTGGTCGAGAGACCGTGGACTCCAACTGCTCCCTTCACATCACAAATTTAGCAGGAAACTACTCTGGAACCTATACGTTCTTACTACAGTTTATGGGTGGAGCTATAAAAGGGGAAGTGGAACTCCTCGTCTCAGGTACGTTCCAGGTGTTCTTTGGGCGCCCTGCCTTCCTTTCTTCAGCCTTCCTCCCTGGATGTGGAGATGGAGAACTTCAAGGAGTCCCTTCCTCTCCCAAGATGCTTTTCCTCCCAAAAGAGGCTCCTGATCTTTCTACCCTCATCCTTTGGCTCTTAGAAGTGGAACTAAAAGAGTCCTCCCTGGGCCTAGAGCAGTGTTTCCCAACCTTCCGAATGCCACGACCCCTTAACACAGCTCCTCATGTTGCGGTGACACCCAACCATCACATTATTTTCATTGCTACCTCGCAATTGTAGTTTTGCTACTGTTGTGAACTGCAGTGTAAACATCAGATATGCAGGATGTATCTTGATTCACTGGACCGCATTTGGCACAGATACCCGATACGCCCAAATTTGAACACTGGTGGGATTGATTGAACAAAAAAGCTCCTGTTTTGTATCAGGTTTCCTATGAGGTGGGTGAGGTGGTCGTCCTTTGTGATATTATATATATGATATATGTTTAGGGATCAGCTGGTTTTCCCTGTAATAGGCAGTAAGAGCACCTAGAGCTTTGGAGAGCTTCTGTTCAACCATCTCAAAGCTCCCTGCTTGAGCGGTGATGGCACAATCATCAGCGTAGATGAAGCTACTCTGGCCCTGGAACTCAACAAAAAAAGCTTCTGTTTCTGCCCCCATGACCCACTCTCCATCCTGGTGCATTTTGGAGGAAGATGGACCACAGATGATGGGACTCGCAATACCTTCACTAACTTTCTGAGACCACTGCGAGCCATATAAATAACTGATAAAGACCAACCTTGTGACACAATTCCTTCCTCAAATAACCCGGGCAGCGCCGGGTCCCCAAGCTAGTACATAAATAAATGTGTGGACCTGAGAGAAGCCTCCCAACAAGGATGGTAAAACAACAAACTTCTGGGTGTCCCCTGGGCAACGTCCTTGCAGATGGCCAATTCTCTCACACCAGAAGTGATTTGCAGTTTCTCAAGTTGCTCCTGACACAAAAAAAAATCCTTAATGTAACTTTTTTTCCCCCTTTGTTAAAGCAAAATTGCATGACGTGCCAGTTTTGGAAGCATCTGCAGCTGTTCTTCAGGCTTCCCCAAATGAGACTTCCCCAATTGCCCAAATGTGGTTCTGGGCAGAGCGGTGAGCACATCACAGACAATCAGAGCCATGAAGCAATCTGCCCAAATTGTGCCAGATTCATTCTAAAAACAGCTTCAAGGGTTTTCTGCAAGTTTTGCCAGGAAGGTAGAGAGAGGAAGAGAGAAAGAAAAAGAACACGATGAGACAAGAGATCAGGAAGCAGTGGCTTCAAATAAGTTCCAAGTTAAGGCTTTCTACTAGGCATGGGCAAACTTTGGCCCTCCAGTTGTTTTGGACTTCAACTCCTCCGATTCCTAAATTGTGGGAGTTGAAGTCCAAAACATCCGGAGGTATAAGCCCAGAACTTAAGCATAATCCTTGATTTGCCTTGGGTGATTCTTCCCAAGGCTTCCTCTTCATCCTGGAAAGAAAGAAGTGACAAGTGGAGTGCCATCAGCAGGGTTCCCCCCTGGGCCCAGTCCTGCTCAGGATCTTCATTCATGACTTAGATGAAGGGCTAGAAGGTAGGATCATCCAGTTTGCAGACAGGACCAAATTGGGAGGGATGGCCAACACTCCAGAGGACAGGAGCAGGATTCAAAACGATCTTGACAGATTAGAGAGATGATGGGCCAAAACTAATAAAATGAAGTTCAACAGGGACAAATGCAAGATACTCCACTTTGGCAGGAAAAACGAAATGCAAAGAGACAGAATGGGAACGCCTCGCTCGAGAGCAGTATGTGTGAAAAAGATCTTGGAGTCCTCGTGGACAACAAGTTAAACATGAGCCAACAATGTGATGTGGTGGCAAAAAAAGCCAATGGGATTTTGTCCTGCATCAAGAGGAGCATAGTGTCTAGATCTAGGGAAGTGATCCTCCCCATGCTCTATTCTGCCTTGGTTAGACCACACCTGGAATATTGTGTCCAATTCTGGGCACCACAATTCAAGAGAGATATTGACAAGCTGGAATGTGTCCAGAGGAGGGCGACTAAAATGATCAAGGGTCTGGAGAACAAGCCCTATGAGGAGCGGCTTAAGGAGCTGGGCATGTTTAGCCTGAAGAAGAGAAGGCTGAGAGGAGATATGATGAGGGCCATGTATACATATGTGAGAGGAAGCCACAGGGAGGAGGAGGGAGGAAGCTTGTTTTCTGCTTCCCTGGAGACTAGGACGCGAAACAATGGCTTCAAACTACAAGAGAGGAGATTCCATCTGAACATGAGGAAGAACTTCCTGACTGTGAGAGCCGTTCAGCAGTGGAACTCTCTGCCCCGGAGTGTGGTGGAGGCTCCTTCCTTGGAAGCTTTGAAACAGAGGCTGGATGGCCATCTGTCAGGGGTGATTTGAATGCAATATTCCTGCTTCTTGGCAGAATGGGGTTGGACTGGATGATGGCCCAGGAGGTCTCTTCCAACTCTAGGACTCTATGATTCTATGAAGGGCAGCAGGGAAGTGCTCAGGAATTGGAGGGGGAAGAGGAATCAGACAATGTTGCTGCGTTTGGTGGTCCCTATGTAGACTTCTTGTCCATAGCTGCATGGTATACGGTAGACTCACCCGTCAACAAAGGATTCCCCCAGGAAGTAAGAAGCCAGACCTTGGAAACTGCTAGGCCATTAAATGCTAATCAAGGTGGCCAATTGAAACATTCACACCTACCTCCAACAGACAAGTGTTCTTTCTCCCACCCTGGGCATTCCACAGATGTATAAACCCAATTTTCCTAGTTTCCAAGAGACCTCACAACCTCTGAGGATGCCGGCCATAGATGTGGGTGAAACATCAGGAGAGAATGCTTCTGGAACATGATCAGACAGCCTGAAAAACATACAACAACCCAATACAAACATGACCAAAATGACATACAGGAAATTACATGTGCCAGGCCTACAACCACAGAATCAAAAGGACAGGCACTGTCGCGGTCACTGTCACATTGCAAATTGATGGGTGTCCAAAACTGGTGACCAGCAGAGACTAGTGCCGCTTTCTCTCCACTTTCACCATGAAGCCTGATATCATGAGAAGGGCTCCATGGTGAAAGGGGAGGAGCTGTGATGTAGAACGGGGTAATCAGTGGTTCTGATGGGATCATAAGGCCAAACGCATTGTCCGTTTCTGCTTCATGAAAGGTAGCCTTAAATCCTTCCATCTTGGTGCACACGGCAGTCTTGCTGCTGTGGTCCTATATGGCATCCACGTTGGAGACACCTTCCATCTTGGTGCATACGGCAGTCTTGCTGCTGTGGTCTTATATGGCATCCACGTTGGAGACAGTTCCATCTTGGTGCATACGGCAGTCTTGCTGCTGTGGTCCTATATGGCATCCACATTGCAGACACCTTCCATCTTGGTGCATACGGCAGTCTTGCTGCTGTGGTCTTATATGGCATCCACGTTGGAGACACCTTCCATCTTGGTGCATACGGCAGTCTTGCTGCTGTGGTCTTATATGGCATCCACTTTGGAGACACCTTCCATCTTGGTGCATACGGCAGTCTTGCTGCTGTGGTCTTATATGGCATCCACTTTGGAGACACCTTCCATCTTGGTGCATACGGCAGTCTTGCTGCTGTGGTCTTATATGGCATCAACTTTGGAGACACCTTCCATCTTGGTGCATACGGCAGTCTTGCTGCTGTGGTCTTATATGGCATCCACGTTGGAGACACCTTCCATCTTGGTGCATACGGCAGTCTTGCTGCTGTGGTCTTATATGGCATCCACGTTGGAGACACCTTCCATCTTGGTGCATACGGCAGTCTTGCTGCTGTGGTCTTATATGGCATCAACTTTGGAGACACCTTCCATCTTGGTGCATACGGCAGTCTTGCTGCTGTGGTCTTATATGGCATCCACATTGGAGACACCTTCCATCTTGGTGCATACGGCAGTCTTGCTGCTGTGGTCCTATATGGCATCCACATTGGAGACACCTTCCATCTTGGTGCATACGGCAGTCTTGCTGCTGTGGTCTTATATGGCATCCACGTTGGAGACACCTTCCATCTTGGTGCATACGGCAGTCTTGCTGCTGTGGTCTTATATGGCATCCACGTTGGAGACAGTTCCATCTTGGTGCATACGGCAGTCTTGCTGCTGTGGTCCTATATGGCATCCACATTGGAGACACCTTCCATCTTGGTGCATACGGCAGTCTTGCTGCTGTGGTCTTATATGGCATCCACGTTGGAGACACCTTCCATCTTGGTGCATACGGCAGTCTTGCTGCTGTGGTCTTATATGGCATCCACGTTGGAGACACCTTCCATCTTGGTGCATACGGCAGTCTTGCTGCTGTGGTCTTATATGGCATCAACTTTGGAGACACCTTCCATCTTGGTGCATACGGCAGTCTTGCTGCTGTGGTCTTATATGGCATCCACGTTGGAGACACCTTCCATCTTGGTGCATACGGCAGTCTTGCTGCTGTGGTCTTATATGGCATCCACGTTGGAGACACCTTCCATCTTGGTGCATACGGCAGTCTTGCTGCTGTGGTCTTATATGGCATCAACTTTGGAGACACCTTCCATCTTGGTGCATACGGCAGTCTTGCTGCTGTGGTCTTATATGGCATCCACGTTGGAGACACCTTCCATCTTGGTGCATATGGCAGTCTCGCTGCTATGGTCCTATACGGCATCCACTTTGGAGACATTGGAATGACATTTGGAAACAATGACTGATTTCTGGAGGGGTGAGAATAGGGCTGGACCCATTTGAGGTGGGTTTCCCTCTTCTTTTTGAGATACAATACTTTGCAGTATTCTCCCTTCTTTATGATGTGAAATTTTTGCAATTCAGACAAAATGGGAAGGTATCTGACAAGGTTGGAAAAACCCATCTTGAGGATCCCGACCCACAATGTTAGCAGATTGCCCCAAATGTGATCCTGATGAATCCTGACGACAGACTTGATGAATTAAACATGTGCTTTTTTTAAGCAGCTCGTCCTCCTCCCAGTGAAAATGAAGAAACAGAACATTCAACTGGACTCATTGCTGGGATCGTGGTCATCATCGTGAGCTTGGCATTGGGATTGGCCCTGATTGGAGGCCTGCTTTATCTCTTTCTCCGTAAGACTTCAAGAACTTCCCAGAATTCCTACGTTTCCTTACCAATCCGGGAGAGAGGGGAGACATACAAGTATATTAATAGCTGCATATCCATATTCATTAGACAATTTGGCAGTCTGGGCAGGATGGTTGGCCTTGATAAGGGAAAATACCAAAAATAGCTGGGAAGAGGATGGGAGAACCATGAAAGAAGGCTAGAAGGGCAAAAGTGTTGCACTCCAGAACAGGAAATAGCCCCTCTGACTATAAATACACCACACGTTGAGTAAAGGAACAATGCTTTTTATTAAAGCTTAGCAAAAAAGCCAGTAGAAATAAATGCTTGTAAAGATAGATAAGATTCTCAAAAGCAGTAAAGCATTTAAAGGCAGCAAGAAGAGACAGTGTCCAAACGTAGGAATCAAAAGCAATGTCCAAAAAGCATGAAGATACAATCCAAGACCATGATTATCCAGACAGGAATCAAACAAGAAGCAAGAGCAGACCAGATGCTGCTAAGTCAAGTTGAAAGGCTAGAAAAAACCATGAAGACGAGACCACTTGAACAGGGATTCCATGAGGCTTATGCTAGGTTTCCAAACGATGCCTGATCTGACAAGATTTTCTACAGGCAAACCTTAAATCCCAAAAACTGGTTTTGTTTTCCTTCAGTCTTTGACCTTAACTGACGAATTCTTTTGGATTTACATGATGCATGGAGTATCTACATTATTTATTTATTTATTTATTTATTTAATCAATTTTATATACCGCCACTCCCCGAAGGCTTGGAGCGGTTTAACGTTGGGGATCAGCCTGAGTTTGAACTTGAACCTGATTCTCTGTTTGTTCCTCCTGACGCTAATGAAAATATATTTACTGATGCTAATGAAAATGTACTTCCTGATGCTAATGAAAATGTACCTCTTGATGCCAATGCTCCTGAAATTAGTGAGGAAGAAACTTCTGTAGATTTGGAAAATGGAAGTATCAGTGTTCATGAGAATGTTTCAGAGGGAAGCCATGACCTTTCACTCCCTTCTGCACCTGGTAACTCTAATGAGAACAGAAGGGGCCAGATCTGGCAAGACAGGAGTGAATCACTCAGTTTGCGAAGGTCTTCCCGATTAAGAGAAATACAAACAATGGCTTCAAAGCAAGGAGGCGTTTCACAAAACCAATTCCTCGGCTTTAAGTGCCTTCCGCTGGGCTGACTTTCTCAGTTCAGGCATCATTTCAGATTGATGAAGACCTTGACAGTTCTCCTGGGATTTCTAGGATATCAAGTACGGTTAGTGGATTGCTAACAGGTTCCAGTATTTTACAGTGTAGCTTTGGGTTTTGTTTTGTCCATTTAAATTCATGATTTTGCTGTGGCTTTTGACTTGCATTTTTCCTTTATTTTGTAACCATTTTTCTTCAATAAAAAAGGATTGTTTTTCACAGTCAAGTGTGGTGGATAGTTATCTTAGGACCTCGTTTCCTGCTCTGGATTGCAACAATATACATATGTGATACATTACATTTAAAATCAAAGAAAAATTTCAATCAGTAAGATTCAAATGCCAGCCTCAATAAATGAGTTTTACAAGCTCTACGAAAAGATAGTAAGTCTCGGAGAGCTCGTATTTCCGCTGGCAAGGCATTCCACAGGTAAGGAGCCACTACCGTGAATGCTCTACGCCTAGTAGACATCAGGCGAAAGGTCCTAAAATTGGGAACTTCAAGGAGATTCTCATCATCTGAACGGAGTGATCTCAGGGATTGGTAGAGGGTGAGGCGGTCCCTCAGGTACTCTGGCCTCAGGCCATATAAGGCCTTCAAGGTAAGAATCAGCACTTTGAAGGTAATCCGGTGCTCAATCGGCAACCAGTGCAGTTGCTGCAAGATTGGAGTGATATGAAACCTTGCTGGGATCCCTGCGAGAAGCCGGGTGGCAGCATTTTGCACTAGTTTAAGTTTTTGGATCACTGATAAAGGCAGGCCTATGTAGAGGGCATTATAGTAGTCCAACCTTGAGATGACCGTAGCCTGGATCACCATGGCCAGGTCATCCCTGGACAGATAGGGAGCCAGACACCTAACCTGACGCAGATGGAAAAATGCGACTCTGCTCGCAGCGGAGGCCTGGGCCTCCATCGTCAGCAGAGGGTCTAAAAGGACTCCCAGACTCTTTACCAAAGATGACAGGCATAATGTCACGCCATCCAGGACAGGCAACCGGATCAATCCTCCGTCCGGGGCTCTTGTCAATTCTGGCTAATTTTCAGCCGCCAACTCTGCTTATCTGACCCTCATTAATTTTACCAGGTGTCAGACCGTTTTCCGAACTAGAATCTGGAGAGCTCACGGATGGAGGGAGAAAATCTTTCTCCCAAAGACTGACAGAAACATTCTCATGAGAATCTGCCCTTTGCACCGAAGCCTCTCTGTCAGTGTCTGCATGAAACTCATTGACCAAAGTGTCTCCATCTTGCACCTCAGAGTCAGTCCCAGCATCCCCCACATCAGAAGCAACAGGGGACTGATTTCCCTCCTCATTACCCACATCAGACACAGAAACATCAGGAGACTGAAACACATTCACAGGTTCAGGTTCAAACAGGGTGAGACCCAACAAAAAGGGAGGAATTGTTGAAAGAGAGACTGTTGAGGAAGAAGTGGATTGAAGCCTCGTCAATCTTGAAGTATCTAAAAGGGATAAAGAACAATTGCCATGTGGCAGAAAACATAAGGTTTTGGATGAGAAGTTAGCTGGGCCTGGACAGAGCACTAGTTCCACCTACTGGCTTCTGCTATTATAACGTCCTTGTTCCAAAAAGCACCAAAATAAAGACATTATTGTCGAAGGCTTTCATGGCTGGAATCACTAGGTTCTTGTGGGTTTTTTCAGGCTATAGGGCCATGTTCCAGAGGCATTTCTCCTGACGTTTCGCCTGCATCTATGGCAAGCATCCTCAGAGGTAGTGAGGTCTGTTGGAATTAGGACAATGGGTTTATATATCTGTGGAATGACCGGGGTGGGGCAAAGAGCTCTCCTCTGCTGGAGCTAGGTGTGAATGTTTCAACTGACCACCTTCATTAGCATTTGAAGGCCTGGCTGAGCCTGGGAAAATCCCCTGTTGAGAGGTGTTAAGATGTGCCTGGTTGTTTCCTCTCTGCTGTTTTGCTGTTGTAATTTTAGAGGTTTTTTTTTAATACTGGTAGCCAGATTTTGTTCATTTTCATGGTCTCCTCCTTTCTGTTGACCTCCTCCAAGATGAACCACCTCAACTGGGCTCTCCAGGCCAATGGAGACTCCACCTCAGGCATCAGAAGAGCTGCAAGACCAAGAACAAGCCACGAGAGTAAAGATGAAGATCCACCCCGAGGAAAAGTGTTCCTGCCAGACATCAAGGGAACCACTGACCGCAGAGGGAAGCTGATGAGGAAACACAACATACAAACAATCTACAAACCCACCAAGAAAATCCAACAAATGCTTCGTTCAGCAAAGGACAAGAGGGATCCTCTCACCTCTGCAGGAGTCTACCATTGTGTACCATGCAGCTGTGGACAAGTCTACAGAGGGACCACCAAACGCAGCATTGCCCAGACACGCATCAAGGAACATGAAAGGCACTGCAGACCAACCAGAGAAGTCAGCCATAGCAGAGCACCTGATGAACCAGCCTGGACACAGCAGATTATTTGAGAACACAGAAATGCTGGACCACACCAACAACCACCATGTTAGACTACACAGAGAAGCCATTGAAATCCACAAGAAGCATGTGGACAATTTCAACAGAAAGGAAGAAACCATGAAAATGAGCAAAATCTGGCTACCAGTATTAAAAAACTCAAAAATTACAACAGCAAAACAGCAGAGAGGAAACAACCAGGCACATCTTAACACCTTTCAACATAAGATTTTCCCAGGCTCAGGCAGGCCTTCAAATGCTAATGAAGGTGGTCAGTTGAAACATTCACACCTAGCTCCAGCAGGGAGGAGCTCTGTGCCCCACCCCAGCCATTCCACAGATATATAAACCCATTGTCCTAATTCCAACAGACCTCGCTACCTCTGAGGATGCTTGCCATAGATGCAGGCGAAACGTCAGGAGAAATGCCTCTAGAACATGGCTCTATAGCCCGAAAAACCCCACAAGAACCTAAAGACCTTATTGCCATCAGGATGGACAATGGGTGGGAATGATGGGAGATGTAGCCTGACAAATCCAAATTAGGGTTTCCTACCAAGTTTTGATTCTTTGCTTTATTTCCGTTCTTGCAGGGATCCGCCGTCAGAAACCAACCTCAGACCCCATCCAGTCTGGACCTACAACCTATGAAAATTTACCTCGTCCAGGACAGAGGAACATTGGGGTAGGCCCACTGATCTCCCAAGGAGATGATTAAAAGTCTGCCATGGGGCAACCTCCCGCTGGGCAGACTCCGAGGGCAAGGATTGCCGCCTTTGTTCTTGTCCATGCAAGAGATTTATGGATTAGGTTCTTTGTAAATGTTTTGGGCGCTGCAATTTCCTGGTGGGATTTCATCATAAGGAAAGGGAAGGGAAAAAAGGTCAAGAGAAAAGCCTCAGCCACAAGGAAAATCATGAAAATATGTACCACAAGGCCATAGTCCATAATATTTATTTATCGTGTCATCAGCAACCGTACCATTGTATTACAATTCTAACAGAGCAAAACAAACACAGAGATTAAAAAGAAAAAGAAACACACAGATTTTGCAAATTTGGTAGTTGGTTAAATGTCCTTTGACCAGTCTCTGGCCCCTTGGAGTGCCTCTGGTGTTGCCGCAAGAAGGTCCTCCATTGTGCATGTGGCAGGGCTCAGGGTACATTGCAGCAGGTGGTCAGTGGTTTGCTCTTCTCTGCACTCGCATGCCGAGGATTCCACCCTGTAGCCCCATTTCTGAAGGTTGGCTCTGCATCTCGTGGTGCCAGAGCGCAGTCTGTTCAGCGCCTTCCAAGTCGCCCAGTCTTCTGTGTGCCCAGGGGGGGAGTCTCTCATCTGGTATCACCCATGGATTGAGGTGCTGGGTTTGGGCCTGCCACTTTTGGACTCTCGCTTGCTGGGGTGTTCCAGCGAGTGTCTCTGTAGATCTAAGAAAACTATGTCTTGATTTAAGTCGTTGGCGTGCTGGCTGATACCCAAACAGGGGATGAGCTGGAGATGTCTCTGCCTTGGTCCTTTCACTATTGGCTGCCACTTCCTGGCGGATGTCAGGTGGTGCAATACTGGCTAAGCAGTGTAAGTTCTCCAGTGTTGTAGGGCGCAGACACCCCGTGATAATGCGGCATGTCTCATTAAGAGCCACATCTACTGTTTTAGTGTGGTGAGATGTGTTCCACACTGGGCATGCATACTCAGCAGCATAGCACAAGGGCAGATATCTTCACTGTGTCTGGTTGTGATCCCCAGGTTGTGCCAGTCAGCTTTCGTATGATGTCGTTTCTAGTGCCCACGTTTTGCTTGATGTTCAGGCAGTGCTTCTTGTAGGTCAGGGCACGGTCCAGAGTGACTCCCAGGTATTTGTGTGCGCTGCAATGCTCCCGTGGGATTCCTTCCCAGGTCATAATCCTCAGAGCTCAGGATGCTTGTCTGTTCTTAAGGTGAAAGGCGCATGTCTGTGTTTTAGATGGATTAGGGATCAGTTGGTTTTCCCTGTAATAGGCAGTAAGAGCACCTAGAGCTTCGGAGAGCTTCTGTTCAACCATCTCAAAGCTCCCTGCTTGAGCGGTGATGGCACGATCATCAGCATAGATGAAGCTCTCTGTCCCTTCTGGCAGTGGCTGGTCATTTGTGTAGATGTTGAACATGGATGGAGTGAGCACGCTCCCCTGAGGCAGGTCGTTCTTCTGTTTCCGCCATCTGCTTCTCTGGCCCTGGAACTCAACAAAAAAGCTCCTGTTTTGTAGCAGGTTTCCTATGAGGCGGGTGAGGTGGTCGTCCTTTGTGATATTATACATTTTTCTCAGGAGGAGGTGGTAGTTCACAGTATCATAGGCTGCTGACAAGTCTATGGTCCATAATGGGAAGAGTTCATAAATGTGTGTGTCCTTGGAAGGGAATGAAAAAGGTCAAGGGACGGCCACTAGCACAAAGGAAAATATATATAGGGTTGATGTTTCAGGAACCATATGCTTATAATTCATTACAGGAAAGGTCCATATAGAAGTATGTCTTAGAAAGGGAAACAAAAGGGTTCATGGGGAATGATTAATAGCATGAAATTCATGAGGAAAGGTCCAAAAGATTTCACTGAGCCAGTCAAGGGAGTCCTGCAGCGTTGAGGTTGAGACTTGTCCTTGGCCCTTGGAAAACTGTAACTCTTTCCAAGGGCTGGAGCTCAGGGACCAATCTGCTCCCTGAAAGCCTCCTGGGGTCCTTGCCGTTGTTAGTGTCTTTGGCAAATTGACCAAGACTTAACCCCTATTGTGCAGTCTGGTGCCCTTGCCCTTTGCAGAACTATAAGTTACCACTAGGCTTGGGCGATCCAGTTCGTTAATTTCGTTATTCGTTATTGATTCGTATTTAAATTAGCTTACAATCCAATATCGAGCCATGCAGGAATAGTGTGAGGAGTAATTAAGAATCGAAACATTTTTTTCCAATTTTCGTAATTATTTCATAATTATTTCGTAATTATTTCGTAATTATTTCGTAATCATTTTCGTATTTCTGGTGCATTGTATATTATATTATATTATATATTATATTACTATATTATTATTATATTATATTATAATTGTATATTATAATATAATATATATAATATATTATAATATAATATAATAAAATATAATATATAATATAATAATAATAATACAGGGTTAGTCAAAATGAATAGGCCAATAAGAAAATTAATTGTACCCGAATGTATGTTTACTGTAACCAAACCACAGCTACGTAGTGACAGATAAACTTTGTAACGAATGTATGTTTATTGGAGGGGTATACGATTATTATTGGTTACAATAAACATACATTCGTCTAAAATTAATTTTCTTATTGGCCTATTCATTTTGACTAACCCTGTATAATATACAATAATATAATATAATAATATTATAATAATATAATATATATATATAATATAATATAATAAATTATTATATTATATTATATTATATTATTATAATAATATATAATAATATTATAATAATATAATATAATATACAACAATATAATAATATAATATAATATAATATAATATAATATAATATAATATAATATAATATAATATAGTTGTTGTTTGTTTTATCACACCAACAGTCAACAACAGAGGGAGAGGGAAGCTTCAGAAGTTCCCTCTCTCCAATTTGGAGGATTTTTTAGCATATCGCGCAATCGTGTCCGCCATTAACGAATTGATTTGTAATTTACGAAATTTCGGAAATTTCAAAATTTTGAAATCTTAAATTTCGGAGGTCCTCAGAATTTCGAAACGCTAGCACACCCTAGAAACGAAACAAGTTTAGAACCAATTTTTTTCTTGATCGCCCAAGCCTAATTACCACCTCTTATTGGGGGCGGGGGAGGGCATGCTCGGCTTCACAATTGTCTGGTTGATACTGACACGATAAATAAAGCTTCTCTCTGCGCTCAGTGGTTCCCTTGTTGGATGGCAAGAACACTTTTAGTTAGTGGAGGCTTGGAAGGTTGCTATTTCCAACAGCTTCATTGAGCCATTTCAGCTTCTAGAGAGAATTCAGTCTTGGTTTGCTCTCAGACTGAAGACTAATTTGTTAATTCACCAATTAACATCTCACTTTTTCCAAATGCAGCTGGGATCGTTCATTCTAGATGCACTCAACAGGGGTCAGGATTTGGAGCCAATTTAGGGACTTTGCCAGTGGGTAAATGTCAAATGTTGTGTTCTTTCTTTGGAACAGGAGAATCCGGGAAATTCTTCCGACCCGAGCAGCCATACATATCAGGTGAGCAGAAGGGAGGGTTCAACATCTTTGGTGGGTTCAAAAAACATGCATTTTTCAAAAATCCACAATAACAGTGTTGGATTTGTATGCGAGGCGTGAAGTGTGTGGAAGAGTTGGATGGTCCTCTGTCGGGAGGGCTTGGATGGTGTCTTCCTTTATGACAGAATGGGGTTGAAAAGGATGGATGGCACTTGGAGATGGCTTCAAACGCTATGATTCTAGGATTTCAAGTGCACTTGGCCCTTGGTTACTGTCTCTTTGCAAAAGCAGAAAATAGTTTCATAGTGGAGTCAATATTTAGAATTCTAAGGACCGCGGATACGGAGAGTCCGTGCCTGGTGAGGCTAGTGAACCGCCAAAGTTCCCAGAAGAATCATAGAATCCTAGAATCAAAGAGTTGGAAGAGACCTCCTGGGCCATCCAGTCCAACCCCATTCTGCCACAAAGCAGGAATATTGCATTCAAATCACCCCTGACAGATGGCCATCCAGCCTCTGTTTAAAAGCTTCCAAAGAAGGAGCCTCCAACACACTCCAGGGCAGAGAGTTCCACTGCTGAACAGCTCTCACAGTCATAGAATTCTAGAATCCTAGAGTTGGAAGAGACCTCTTGGGCCATCCAGTCCAACCCCATTCTGCCAAGAAGCAGGAATATTGCATTCAAATCACCCCTGACAGATGGCCAGCCAGCCTCTGCTTAAAAGCCTCCAAAGAAGGAGCCTCCACCACACTCCGGGGCAGAGAGTTCCACTGCTGAACGGCTCTCACAGTCATAGAATCCTAGAATCCTAGAGTTGGAAGAGACCTCTTGGGCCATCCAGTCCAACCCCATTCTGCCAAGAAGCAGGAATATTGCATTCAAATCACCCCTGGCAGATGGCCATCCAGCCTCTGTTTAAAAGCTTCCAAAGAAGGAGCCTCCAACACACTCCGGGGCAGAGAGTTCCACTACTGAACGGCTCTCCTTACAGTCAGGAAGTTCTTCCTCATGTTCAGAAGTTAAGACTCACCAATGAAGGCAAATGACAGAGGCTTTAATATAAAATCTGCAGAAGGGGTGAAATGAACAGCAATGGATGCCAAAATGTGCAAGCATACCCATATTGGAGCATGGAAAAGATCCATGCAATAACATTGTCTGAATTTGATTTTCCCTCCCCCATCCCTGATTGGCTGGGTCCCAGGAGCCAGTCAGCCCTGCCTCTCCTCCTGATTGGTCAGGGGTTAGACTCCAGCCAGCTCACTCTGGGATTGGTGTTGACCCTGATGACACAGTTGGGGATTCCCTTCTTCCTGAGTGGGGAAGCCCAGAAGACAACAATCAGCCATTGATTTGGGTGGAAACAGTCCCCAGGAAGCGATGCCCATGTCTGGGGAATTTAGGTCATAGTTTCAAATACAGTGGGAGTCCAGGCATGGAGATGGTGTAGTTATGTAGAAGTAAAGTCTAGGATGCTGGGGACAGTGGGTGCTGTGAATCCCCAAGTCCATTCCTAGACAGGACAGACAAAGGGAAGGTTCCAAGATGTCTATCAAGATCTCAGGTAATCATAGTTTCCTTGTCCAACGTCCTGTGTGGATGATGACCCATCTAAAGAGATATCAGATGGGAAATCATCAACCCATCAGTAGAACTTATGGCGCAGTGGGTTAAACCGTTGTGCTAGCAGGACTGAAGACCAACAGGTTGCAGGTTTGAATCTGAGGAAGTACGGATGAGTTCCCTATGTCAGCTCCAGCTCCTCATGCAGGGATATGAGAGAAGCTTCCCACAAGGATGGCAAAACATCAAAACATCTGGGCATCCCCTGAGCAACATCCTTGCAGATGGCCAGTTCTCTCACACCAGAAGCGACTTACAGTTTCTCAACACACTCCTGACACACACACAAAGTAGAACTGTTGATCCATGAAACAATCCACGCTGCACCTCTGGCTTGAGGAGCAATGGGACATTCCTAGGTCAAAGCAGAGGCTGAGCAGTGCCTCTTGCCTTGGGAAATAACATATGTTTCATAAGCAGAGAGATGAAGGGCCAAAACTAACAAAATGAAGTTTAACAGTGACAAATGCAAGATGCTCCACTTTGGCAGGAAAAATGAAATGCAAAGATACAGAATGGGGGACAATGAGGCCTGGCTCGAGAGCAGTACGTGTGGAAAAGATCTTGGTGTCCTCGTGAAGAGGAAGTTAAACATGAGCCAACAATGTGATGTGGCGGCAAAAAAAGCCAACGGGATTGTGGCCTGCATCAAGAGGAGCATAGTGTCTAGATCTAGGGAAGTCATGCTCCCCATGCTCTATTCCGCTTTGGTTAGACCACTTTACCTGGAATATTGTGTCCACAATTCAAGAGAGATATTGACAAGCTGGAATGTGTCCAGAGGAGGGCAACTCAAAGGATCAAGGGTCTGGAGAACAAGCCCTATGAGGAGCGGCTAAAGGAGCTGGGCATGTTTCGCCTGAAGAAGAGAAGGCTGAGAGGAGATATGATAGCCATGTATAAATATGTGAGAGGAAGCCACAGGGAGGAGGAGGGAGCAAGCTTGTTTTCTGCTTCCTTGGAGACGAGGACGCAATGGAACAATGGCTTCAAACTACAAGAGAGGAGATTCCACCTGAACATGAGGAAGAACTTCCTGACTGTGAGAGCTGTTCAGCAGTGGGACTCTCTGCCCCGGAGGGAGTGTGGTGGAGGCTCCTTCTTTGGAAGCTTTTAAGCAGAGGCTGGATGGCCATCTGTCAGGGGTGATTTGAATGCAATATTCCTGCTTCTTGGCAGAATGGGGTTGGACTGGATGATGGCCCAGGAGGTCTCTTCCAACTCTAGGATTCTATGACTTGTAGCGCTTCTGCGCCCGCTCCTTCTCCCGGTCCATCCCGAGGGTCCCTGCCTGCCTCCCTGGCCTCCGCAGACCCCAGTAGAGCAGCAGCCTGAGGCGCGGCGGAGAAAGCCTGCCTCCCTGGCCTGTTGCTGCCTGCGTGGCTCCGGCAACGGGTAAGGAAGCATGAGGGCTAGACTGCACATGCGTACTTCTTATACATATGCTAAAATAATGTATAAATATTAACATAGTGTCCCTACTTCGCAGATTTTCGCTTATCGCGAGTGGTCCTGAAATGGAACACCCACAATAGGAGATGGAACACTGTGTGTGTGTAGGTTTGGGTCTCACAAGCTGTTGTTGCTGGCTCATTGTAGGGTCAAAGGGACCCCTTGGAGGCTGAGGAATCCCTTCATTGGACTATGTGTACTTGGCATACTTGATGTCCTATATATCCGGGGGGGGGGGGGGGGGTGTCGTATTTGATAACATTTACACTATCTATACAGAATCATGGTAGTTGCAGTTTCCCTCGGTCTTAAGCCTTCCCTACCTAAGAGTGGAGGGGCCTCACTGAACTGCAACTCCCAGGATCCCATAGCGTTGTGCCATGAAAATTCAAATGGAATCATAGAATCAAAGAATGAAAGAGTTGGGAGAGACCTCCTGGGCCATCATCCAGTCCAACCCCATTCTGCCAAGAAGCAGGAATATTGCATTCAAATCACCCCTGACAGATGGCCATCCAGCCATGGCCCTGGTTTTCATGTTGTATATGTAATTGTGTGGTTTCCTCTATGTTGTCTTTTCAGTCCTTGCAAAAGAGAACCCTGGATGTCTATGAAGAGATCAAACATCTCAATTAACAGATCAAGCATCACTTCCTCTTCTACTTTGAGTTGGACTGTGGATTTTCCCATTCAGGTAACATCCATTCTCCCTTTCGACTGTAACAGTAATTTTACTATTGTCATAAATCATAATGTACACATCTGATATGCAGTGTGTATTTTCATTCACTGGGCCAAACTGGGCGCAAATACCCAATACACCCAAATTTGAATGCTAGTGGGGTTGGGGGAGGATTGATTTTGTAATTTGGGAGTTGTAGTTGCTGGGATTTATAGTTCACTTCTAATCAAAGAGCATTCTGAACTCCACCAGCGATGGATTTGAACCAAACTTGGCTCCCATGACCAATGGAAATCACCGGAAAGGTTTGATGGGCATTGATCTTGAGTTTGGGAGTTGTAGTTCAGCTATATCCAGATAGCACTGTGGACTCATGTGATGGTGGATCTGGACCAAACTTGGCACGAATACTCAATATGTCCAAATGTGAACACTGGTGGAGTCTGGGGAAAATAGATTTTGCCATTTGGGAGTTGTAGTTGCTGGGATTTATAGTTCATTACAATCAAAGAACATTCTGAACTCCACCAACGATAGAATTGGCTCAAACTTACCACATGGAATCCCCATGACTATCAGAAAATACTGTGTTTTCTTATGGTCTTTGGCGACCCCTCTGACACCCCCTCATGACCCCCTCAGGGGTCCCGACCCCCAGGTTGAGAAACACTGGTCTAGAGGCATTCTCTCCTGACATTTCGCCTGCATCTATGGCAAGCATCCTCAGAGGGAGTGAGGTCTGTTGGAACTAGGAAAAAGGCTTTATATATCTGTGGAATGACCAGGGTGGGACAAAGGACTCTTGTCTGTTGGAGCTAGGTGTGAATGTTTCAACTGACCACCTTGATTGAATTAAGGAACATGAAAGGCACTGCAGACTCCTTCAACCAGAGAAGTCAGCCATAGCAGAGCACCTGATGAATCAACCTGGACACAGCAGATTATTTGAGAACACAGAAATGCTGGACCACTCCAACAACCACCATGTCAGACTACACAGAGAAGCCACTGAAATCCACAAGGAGCAGGTGGACAATGTCAACAAAAAGGAGGAAACCATGAAAATGAACAAAATCTGGCTATCAGTATTAAAAAAAACCTCTAAAATTAGAACAGCACAACAGAGAGGAAACAAACAAGGACATCTAATCACCTCTCAACAAAAGTTTGCTCCAGGCACTGCCAGGCAATCAAATGCTAATCAAGGTGGTCAGTTGAAACATTCACACCCAGATCCAGCAAACAAGAGTCCTTTGTCCCACCCTGGTCATTCCACAGATATATATAAACCCATTTTCCTAGTTCCAACAGACCTCACTACCTCTGAGGATGCAGGTGAAACGTCAGGAGAAAATGCCTCTAGACCACGACCATATAGCCCGAAAAAAACCTACAACAACCCACCCCTTGGACTGCTTGCGGCTCAAGGCTATGGCATCCTAGAAGTTGTGGTTTTGCAAGTTCTTTTGCCTTCTCTGCCAAAGAGTGCCAGACTTCAGTTTCCAGGATTCCAAAGCATGGAGCCAAGGCAGTTAAGGTGGAATCAAACTGCAGTCCTTCTATGGTGTTAGATACACCTCCTAGCTTCTCTTCTATGTATTTGTATTTTGCAGTGTGTGCAAAATAATGACAATCGATATCTCTTCTGTGGGAAGGTAACAGCGCTCCATGTTGTCATGCTGGCCTCATGCCTAGGAGGTGCCTATGGACAACGCCGGCTCTTCAGCTTAGAAATGGAGATGAGCACACACACGCACACCCTCAAGAGTCCAACTCGACTAGACTTCATGTCGGGGAAAATCTTTACCTTTATCTTTTACTGCTACTATATCGCTTATTAATATCGATTTTAGTATGACGACTGACCACTGTAGTTTTAAATATATGTGCTTTTTTAATGTTTTATTGTATTGTGTATTTTGATATTTTACCGATTGTATGTGTTTTTAGGGTTGGAAACCGGGCTGAGTCCCTCTTATGAGGTGAGAAGCTCGGTATACAAAACTTAGAAATAAATAAATAAATAAATACGTCATTCTGGAACGCAAGAGGTGTGGACTAGTACTGATAACAGTTTGTGTGTTTGCAATGTTATGATTGGACGGTAAAGAAGCAAGTTTACAATGTGCTGAGTGTTAAGTAGCTTCTGATGTATATAGCTGTAAAATAAAGTAGTTTATAGCCTAAGGTGGCTGTGATTGATCTGTTCCTGCCTTGCTGTGCTGTCAATACCACTGACATATCCGTATCCAGGCCCTGCTTACCCTGCCAGCTCTGTTAACATCTTTGATAATAATCAACATTCCCTAAGGAATTTTGTCAGTTCTGGGAAACTGATGCTTCTGTTTGATGCTTTGCTCTATGTTGATATAATTTATCATGCCGCATTATCACAGGATGTCTGCACCCGACACCACTGGAGAAATTACACTGCTTAGCCGGGATTGCACCACCTGACATCCACCGGGAAGTGGCAGCCAATAGTGAAAGGACCAAGGCAGAGACATCTCCAGCCCATCCCCTGTTTGGGTATCAGCCAGCACACTGATGACTTAAATCTAGAAATAGTTTTCTAAGATCTACAGAGACACTCGCTGGAACACCCCAGCAAGCGAGAGTCCAAAAGTGGCAGGCTCAAACCCAGAACCTCAATCCATGGCTGATACCCAATGAGAGACTCCCCCCTGGGCACACAGAAGACTGGGCAACTTGGAAGGCGCTGAACAGACTGCGCTCTGGCACCACGAGATGCAGAGCCAACCTCAAGAAATGGGGCCACAAAGTGGAATCCACGACATGCGAGTGTGGAGAAGAGCAAACCACTGACCACCTGCTGCAATGCAACCTGAGCCCTGCCACATGATACACCATAGAGGACCTTCTTGCAGCAACACCAGAGGCACTCCAAGGGGCCAGGTACTGCTCAAAAGACATTTAATCAACTACCAAGCTTGCAAACTTTGTGTTTTGCCTGTCTGTCTGTCTGTTTGTTTGTTTTGTTAAAAATGTAATATAACTGTCTGGTTGCTCCTGACACGATAAATAAACTATGCGGATCTTTGTTGCCAGTGTGATGTCTCTACTCTTTACTATTTCATCGAGACTGGACATTGCTCTCCTCCCAAGAAGGAAGCGTCTTCTGATTTCCTGGCCTCAGTCTGCATCTGCACTCATCTTTGCGCCTAGAAATACAAACCCTGTCACGGCCTCCATGTTTTCTCCCTCTGTTTCCCAGTTGTCAATTATTCTTGTCGCCATAATCTTGTTTTTTTTTGTTTGTTTGTTTGTTTAGCTACAACTCAGCTTTTGCGCTTTTGCGCTCCTCAGCTCCTCCTCGCTTTTGGCCATCAAAATGGTATCATCTGCATATCTAAGGTTGTTAATGTTTCTTCCAGCAATTTTCACCCCAGCCTTGCATTCGTTGAGCCCTGCACATCGCATGATGTGTTCTGCATACAAGTTGAATAGGTTGGGGGAAAGTATACAACCCTGCCGCATGCTTTTCCCAATCTTGAACCCGTCTCCTGTTTCGTGGTCAGTTCTGACTGTGGCTCCTTGGTCCTTGTACAAATTTCTCAGGAGAGAGGGAAGAGGGCTTGGGATGCCCATCCCACCAAGAACTTGCCACCATTTATGATGATCCACACAGTCAAAGGCTTTAGAAGAGTCAATGAAGCAGAAGTAGATGTTTTTCTGAAACTCCCTGCCTTTCTCCATTCTCCAGCATCCGGATCTTGGCCATCTGGTCTCTGGTTCCTCTGCCTTTTCTAAACCCAGGTTGTCCATCTGGCCACTCTCTCTCCATGTCTTGCTGGAGTCTTCCTTATCAACTTGACAACTTGACAACTTCTAGATGTCAAGCTATAATTTGTTTTTATATGTTGGGTTATTATTTTTGGCTATTATATGTGTGTATTTGTTGTTATGTATTGGTTGTTGCGTTCAGACATTGAATGTTTGCCTTTTTTGTGATTGGAATCCATCCTGATTCCTTTCGGGGAGATAGGGCAGAATATAAATAAATTATTATGATTATTTTACTGACACAAAAGCACCGTACATCACAGCAAACGAGATCTCTCTGCTGGATTTCGTATGACAAAATCACAAGTCAAACCCTTTCCAAGCGTCTAGGACTGTGTGATGTATTTTTGAGTGATGCATGGAGATCCAAGACAGGTGACCTTTTTTGCTGTTGACAGATCGTGATTTTGTCAATGTTTATTGTTTCCAAATGCCGGCTGAGATCTTTTGGCATGGCACCCAGTGTGCCCATGACCACTGGGACTACCTGGACTGGTTGATGCCCTCAGAGCCTTTGCAGTTCGATTTTGAGGTCCTGAGAACAGCTGAGTTTTTCCTGTTGTTTTCCCTCAATGAGACCGTCACCTGGAATGGTGACATCAATCATCCAAACATTTTCCTTTTCCACAATCGTGATGTCTACCCTAGCTAGTAAAATTAACATAAAAATGGCTACTCTAAGTTTGGCTGATATCCGAACAGAGGGTGGGCCGGAGATGTCACAGCCTTTTTCTTTTCATTACTGGATGCTACTTCTGGTCGGATGTCAGGTGGGGCAATACCAGCTAAACAGTATAACTTCTCCAGTGGTGTAGGGTGTAGGCACCCCGTGATAATGCGACATGTCTCATTAAGAGCCATATCCACTGTTTTAGCATGGTGAGATGTGTTCCACACTGGGCATGCATACTCAGCAGCAGAATAGCAAAGCGCAAGTGCAGATGTCTTTACTGTGTCTGGTTGTGATCCCAGGTTGTGCCAGTCTGCTTTTGTATGATATTGTTTCTAGCACCCACTTTTTGCTTGATATTCAGGCAATGCTTCTTGTAGGTCAGAGCACGGTCCAAGAGTGACTCCCAGGTGTTTGGATGTGCTGCAATGCTTTGGCATTCAGTGGGATTCCTTCCCAGGTCATCCTAAGAGCTCGAGATGCTTGTCTCTTCTTGAGGTGAAAAGTGTCACTGGCATCGGCCGCACAGCAAGGCAGGAAACACACTCAATCACAGCCGGCTTAGGCTATAAACTACTTTATTTTACAACTATATACATTAGGAACCTACTTAACTCTAAGCACATCGTAAATCTGCTTCTACACCGCCCGATGGTCACATCGCGAACACATGAGCTGCTGTTATCAGTACTAGTCCACACCTCCTGCATTCCAGAGTAACGTATGACACACGACACACAATGCTGCATCCATTTGCTCTATACACTTGATTTATGACCTCTCTAGGAATGCCGCTCCCTCCATGGTTCAGTTAGCTCTTTCCACACAGGAATACACTATAGCACATAGCTACTGCATTTTAAACATACATACTTTGAAATCTGCATTATACATTGCAAACAGTTCCAACAAAAAGCACATGTCTGCATTTTTTATGGATTAGGAATCTGCTCGTTTCCTCTGTAATAGGCAGTAAGAGCACCTAAAGCAGTGTTCCTCAACGTGGGGGTTGGGACCCCTGGAGGGGTCATGAAGGGGTGTCAGAGGGGTCGTCAATGACCATCAGAAAACACAGTATTTGCTGTAGGTCATGTGGGTTCTGTGTGGGAAGTTTTACCCAATTCTATCATTAGTGGGGTGAACTATACATCCCAAAACTACTAAATCCCCAAACTCCACCATTATTCACATTTGGGCATATTGAGTATCCATGCACAGTTTGGTCCAGATCCATCATTGTTTGAGTCCGCAGTGCTCTCTGGATGTAGGTGAACTACAACTCCAAAACTCAAGGTCAATGCCCACCAAACCTTCCCAGTATTTTCTGTTGGTCAGGGGAGGTCTGTGTGCCAAGTTTGTTTCAATGCTATCGTTGGTGGAGTTCAGAATGCTTTTTGATTGTACATGAATTAAAATACATCCTGCATATCAGATATGCACATTACAATTCATAACAGCAGCACAATTACAGTTATGTAGCAACAAAATAATGTTATGGTTGGGGGTCACCACACCACAAGGAACTGTATTAAGGGGTCGCGGCATTAGGAAGGTTGAGAAACACTGACCTAAAGCTTCAGAAAGCTTCTGTTCAACCATGTCAAAGCTCACTGCATGAAGGTACAAGTGTAAAAGCATAATCATAGGCTTGGGCGATCAAGGAAAAATTTGGTTCTAAACTCGTTTCGTTTATAGGGAGCACTGGTGTTTCGGTTTTTTTTTACTTACAAAATTTCCAATTTCAAAAATTCAAAATTTACAAAATTTTGTTAATTACGAATCGATTCATTAATGAGGTGGGCGTGGCCTCACCGGCTCCTCCTGGAGGCCACGCCCACCTCATCCCCCTGTCACCCATCGCTCTTTGCAGGCAGCAGGGGCAGGGGAAATGTAAGATTTCTAAAGCAATCTTACAGTTCCCCTGCCCTTGCTGCCTGCAAAGGGCAATGGATGGCTGGGGGGCGTGGCCTCGCCGGCTCCTCCTGGAGGCCACGCCCACCTTGCAAAGCCGGCCTCGCAAAGCCAGCGGATGCAAAGAGGGAGGAGGTGGGGTGGGAAACAGCTGTTCCTCAAGGTCACGCCCCCTGCTTCTAATTACGATTCACTGGCGGATCGTAAGGAAGATGGCGGACACAACCTTCGATATGGGCAAAACACTTCCAGGTTGCTGAAACACGTCAATATCGCTTCTAATTATTAAAAAATAACGAAATTAAAACGAATAACGAAAATAACGACTTGGATCGCCCAAGCCTAATAATCAGGTGTTTTTATACACAAGAACTCTCATGCATTAACATGGTTACATTTTGAAAACTCCCTCCCTTCCCTTGATTGGCCAGCGCAGAGAAGCCAGCCGGTGTCCACAAAGGCACCATCAAGGCAAAGTCCCGTGAAACATGGAAAAGTCCTGAAACCATGAACATGAAAACATGAAAACTGTAAGATAATCCAGGCAAACAAATGCAAGCCCCTTGGCGAAGATGAGAAGTTGCTCTGACACAGGATTGCTCTCAGACATCCTGTTTAATGCCCTTTACAAACATGAAGGTGTTTGGTTCTTGTGGGTTTTTTCGGGCTATGGAGCCATGTTCTAGAGGCATTTCTCCTGACGTTTCGCCTGCATCTATGGCAAGCATCCTCAGAGGTTGTGAGGTCTGTTGGAATTAGGACAATGGGTTTATATATCTGTGGAATGGCTGGGGTGGGGCAAAGAGCTCTTGTCTGCTGGAGCTAGGTGTGAATGTTTCAGCTGATCACCTTGATTAGCATTTGAAGGCCTGCCTGAGCCTGGGAAAATCTGTTGCTGGGAGGTGTTAATCTGTGCCTGGTTTTTTCCTCTCTGTTGTTTAGCTGTTATAATTTTAGAGTTTTTTAATACTGGTAGCCAGATTTTGTTCATTTTCATTTAAAAAACTCTAAAAAATCTCACATTGTTGGCTCATGTTTAACTTGTTGTCCATGAGGACTCCAAGATCTTTTTCACATGTCCTTAAAAATTATTATTATTATTATTATTATTATTAAACTTTATTTGTATCCCGCTAGCATCTCCTGAAGGACTCGATGCAGCTTACATAGGCCAAGGCCTCAAAACACAACACAACAATACAACGCCTAAAGCAAATTAAAAACAGTTACGCAATATTAACAAGGAGTAATAAACAATACATCAAGACACTATAAAACTGGGCTGGGCCAGAGTAATGGGTACAAGATTAAAAGTGCTGATGTGGCAGGAGGTATACGAGGATTATAGGGCAAGTGCAATGTGCGGTGTGCAGCGATCTTATTTCTACTAAAGTGCTTCTGGGACTTGGTATTGGAGATTCCTAATCTGGGAAGGCACATCAGAACAGCCAGGTCTTCAAGCTCTTTCTAAAGACTGCCAGTGTAGGGGCCTGTCTAAGATCTTTGGGGAGGGTGTTCCAGAGTCGGGGGGCCACCACGGAAAAGGCCCTGTCTCGAGTCCCCACCAAGCGCGCCTGCGATGCAGGCGGAATCACAAGCAGGGCCTCTCCGGATGAACGAAGTGAACGTGTGGGTTCATAGATGGAGATGCGGTCACACAGATAGGATGGTCCCAAACCGTTTAGGACTTTGTAGGTGAGCACCTGCACCTTGAATTGGGCTCTGAAAATAAACGGCAGCCAGTGGAGCTCCTTGAACAGGAGGGTTGACCTCTCTCTGTAAGGGGCCCCAGTTAACATCCTGGCTGCTGCCCGTTGGACCAGTTGGAATTTCCAAGCCGTTTTCAAGGGCAACCCCACGTAGAGCGCATTGCAGTAGTCCAATCTAGAGGTGACCAAGGCATGGACCACCCCGGCCAGGTCAGCCTTTGCGAGGTACGGTCGCAGCTGGTGCACGAGTCTCAGAGGCTTTCTTAGAAACAGAGCTGTTTACTGTAAAAACCTGTGCAGGAAAGAAAACTAAGAGCAGGAAGCAAGGCCAACATAAAAATGGGCGTGGAGCAGAAACCCATAAAAGGCTTTGATGTTGGAAGCAGAAGAGCTGTGAGCTGCTTCAAGAGCCTCTCTGTCGACAAGGCAGAGCGGTCTGGGTGCCACGGGCAAACCACCAAGTGCCCAGCCCCTTCGTAGAGGGAACTAGGGCCATCTGTTTAAGAAGAAGGTAGGTGAGACCCAGAGGCGGCCCTAGGTAATTTTCAATGGCAAGCAAACAGTATTTTGCCCCCCCCCCCCCCCCCACCAATCACTGATATGTATTTTCTGTTTGTCGTGGGAGTTCTGTGTGCCATATTTGTTCAATTCCATCATTGGTGGAGTTCAGAATGCTCTTTGATTGTAGGTGAACTATACATCCCAGTAACTACAACTCGCATATGTCAAGGTCTATTTCCCCCCAAGAGCGCCTCAAGAGCACCCCTGGGCAAAATCAACTATACTGCGAATGCTTACTTTGCGTAATGGGTTGAGCCGCCCCTGGTGAGACCCATCCCAGCACTTGCTGACTTAGGTGGACGGGGAGCTCAGCAGCTTGTCTTCATATGGCATTGGGACTGCAATGTCCAGCAGCCCTCTTCCTGGCAGAGTCATCAACCAGGGGGACTCAATGCTCCCATCTGTTTGTTAAGGGGAGGATCTGGCTTTGAGGTCTGGATGCCAGAAATGAAAGAGAAAAGATAGACATATTTAATTTCCAAGCAGGTACTGCCAGCTGCGTGGGAGGTGGTTGTGGCTCCTGGGTCTTCATTCCAGAGACCAGAAGAGTCTCTGCTGCCAGCCCGGTAGGACATGACCCCCTTCCTCTTGTAGGTCCCTCGCCCTCAGCCAGCTCTTCCTCAGCCTTTCTTTGCCAAGTGCTATGGAGGCCCCAATGTGCCTGATAGAGAGCAATGACGGAGAGGAGCTTCGGATCAACCGGGAGGCCCTGCAGATTCTGCAGCGCATCCGTCATCCGGTGGTGGTGGTGTCCATCGTGGGGCTCTACCGGACGGGCAAGTCCTACCTCATGAACCGCCTGGCCGGGAAGAGAACAGGTGAGGAAATGGGGTAGGAGATCTTCACAGGGTGCCCTTGTGGCCCCTTGGTCCCCTTGGCATCGAGGTGCCTTCGTCAGAATTTAAGACACAACTACAGACCTCGTTTTTCCTGCAGTCAATTTTAACCGGCATTTTACACATATGTATTTCTTGTATGTATTTTAATTGTGCTTTGTTTTACCTCACTGTTTCAACAGTGTTGTAACTTGCCTCGAGTTACAAGGAGGGTTGTGTAATACATGAAAAGTACCATATATGCTCCAGTACAAGCCGAGTTTTTCAGCCCTTTTTTTAGACAGAAAAAGCTCCCCTCAGCTTATACTCAAGTCAAAGTTATTTATTATTTTATTCTGTTATTATTATTATATTTATTACTTCACTCTATTATTATTATTACATTTAAAATATTTTACTCCATTATTATATTGATTATTTTACTCTATTATTGTTATTATTACATTTCCATTATTTTACTCTATTATTATCACTATTACATTTTTTATTTTACTCATTTATTATTATTATTATTATTATTATTATTACATTTATTATTTTACTCTATTATTATCACTATTACATTTTTTATTTTTCTCATTTATTATTATTATTATTATTACATTTATTATTTTACTCTATTATTATCACTATTACATTTTTTATTTTTCTCATTTATTATTATTATTATTATTATTACATTTATTATTTTACTCTATTATTATCACTATTACATTTTTTATTTTACTCATTTATTATTATTATTATTATTATTATTACATTTCCATTATTTTACTCTATTATTATCACTATTACATTTTTTATTTTACTCCATTTATTATTGTTATTATTATTATTATTATTATTACATTTCCATTATTTTACTCTATTATTATCACTATTACATTTTTTATTTTACTCATTTAATATTATTATTATTATTACATTTATTATTTTACTCATTTATTATTATTATTATTATTATTATTATTATTATTACATTTCCATTATTTTACTCTATTATTATCACTATTACATTTTTTATTTTACTCATTTATTATTATTATTATTACATTTCCATTATTTTACTCTATTATTATCACTATTACATTTTTTATTTTACTCATTTATTATTATTATTATTATTATTATTATTACATTTTTTATTTTACTCATTTATTATTATTATTATTATTACATTTCCATTATTTTACTCTATTATTATCACTATTACATTTTTTATTTTACTCCATTTATTATTATTATTATTATTATTATTACATTTATTATTTTACTCTATTATTATTGGAAGGATACGTAAGCACATTGACATTGAAGAAGGTCAGAATAACAGTTTAATCAGAATTGGACCATCTTATCTTAAATTACAATGTTATGTAAATATTCAAAAACATTTAACCTACAGATGCCTCAGTTAATGCAATTTTATTGCCATCTATTTTCATTTTGAAATATACAGTACCAATAGCTGCTGCATTTCCCACCCTCGGCTTAGACTTGAGTCGATACGTTTTCCCAGTTTTTTGTGGTAAAAGTCACTATTTAACATTATTTAATCTTGAACAATCCCCCGTTCCTGGTTTGAAGGTGTTGCATTGTTCCCTCGCTACTTCGCGGTTCGCTTCTTGCGGACTCGCTGTTTCGCGTTTTTAAAAAAAATGAATTTAAAATATTTATTTATCATTTATTTCGTGCATTTCTACCCCGCCCTTCTCAACCCCCAAGGGGGGATTCAGGGCGGCTTACAAAGGCACAATTCGATGCCAGCATAAACATAACAATGGATAAAACATGTAAACAGCAATTATAACAATTGAGACAGTCAGTTTATACATCAAAATCAATAAAAACAATCTAATGCTCAGCGTTCGCCATCTCAGAGTCCGCAAATTCATTCCACATTGTCAAGTACTCTCAATTGTGGTCATCATTGTCCTTATCTAACCGCCAGATTGCCCGAAAGCCTGGTCCCACAACCATGTTTTTAATTTCCTTCTGAAAGAGAGGAAGGATGTCGATGACCTAATTTCCCCGGGGAGTGAATTCCACAGGTGAGGGGCCACCACTGAGAAGGCCCTGCTCCTCGTCCCCACCAATCTCACTTGTGATAGAGGTGGGATCGAGAGCAGGGCCTCCTCAGATGATCTCAAACTCTGGGGTGAGACGTAGAGGGAGATGCGTTCGGACAGATACGCTGGACCGGAGCCGTATAGGGTTTTGTAGGTAAAAACCAGCACTTTGAATTGTGCTCGGAACTGGATCGGCAGCCAGTGGAGCTGACATAACAGAGGGGTGGTATGCTCCCTGTATGATGCTCCGGTGAGTAATCTGACTGCTGCCCACAGGACTAATTGAAGTTTCCGAACAGTCTTCAAATACAGTACTGAGGGAAGTAGTGAGGAAACACTGGAGGAGGAAGGAGAGGCAGATTGATGGATGGATCTCTGTGTAGGCTCAGCTTCCTCAACATCTTCACCCTCTTCCTCCTTGGTGTGGCCTGGATCCAGCCCGAGCGGAAAGCCTGGGTTGGTGGCAGCAGTAGCAGCGTAGGCTCAGCCTCCTTGCCCTCTTTATCTTCTCCTCCTCCTCAGCACTGCCACGCAGGCTGGGTGCGAGCTTGAGGTGGAGGGAAAGCAGCATCCAGTCAATGGCCAATCCCAGCTTGAGATCATTGCCGGCCGGAGAGAAATCTCTCTCCCTCTCCTCTCTTTTTCTCTTTTTTGCCCACGCCTGGAAGGAACAGTGGGTGCGTGCTCCAAAGAGAGAGACTGATTGATTGAGAGAGGAGGGTGGATGGGGGGCATACGTATACGTATGTATACTGTACATATACCGTATAGCATCCCTACTTTGCGGATTTTCATTTATTGCAGGTGGTCCTGGAAAGCAACCCCCGCGATAAGTGAGAGAACACAGTATTTCCTGTTTAACTAAAAGGATTTGTTCTACTCCAGAAACTTTGTTTTTGTTGCTACTGCAAACTAGTTTGAATTGTTTGAGACCCAATGATGAGCTACTCCTCTCGACCTCCGAAGAGGGACTCAGGCCGGCTAACAGCAGAGGGTTAAAATACAATAAGATAAACCACAGTAAACATCATAATACAATAGTACAAAAATATATTAAAATACAATTATACAACTTACAAAAGTCAGTTCATTAGAATAAATCATAAATTTATCGCCATCTGCCCGTGTGGTCAGTAGGCCTGGGTAACAACGGAAAAATTTGTTTCTAAAATCAATTCGTTTTTTGGGGTTTTTTGCGTTTCGATATTTAAAATATTTCCGAAATTTTAATTTTAAAAAGTTCGATATTTACGAAATTTCGTAAATGTAAAAAAATTACAAAACAATAACGAATCGATTTCTGAAACAATAACGAATCGATTCGTTAATGGCGGACGCGACCGCGCAATACGCTAAAAAACCTCCAAATGGGACAGGGGGAACTTCTGAAGCTTAATTAAACCAAAAACAACTATAAAAACCCTTAGAAAACCAAAAACAACTATAAAACTTGCCCCAGACATGCGGAAATAATAACGAAATGACCTCAAAACGATAACGAAACGAATACAATAACGAAATACAAAACATTTACGAAACGATTTAAAAATTCGTTTTTTAAAAAAATTGATCCAGACTGGTTCGTTATTGTTTCGTAATTGGAAAATTAACGAATTTTTTAACGAATTACGAAATTAACGAATGAAACTGCCCAGCCCTAGTGGTCAGCAGTCATTGACTCAATCATCATTCTGCAAATGCAGTATTCCAAAGCCATGTTTTTTACCAGCTTTCTAAAAGTCAGGAGAGAAGGGACAGATCTAATCTCCATCAGGAGGGAGTTCCGGAGCCGAGGGGCCACCACCGAGAAGGCCCTGTCCCTCGTTCCCACCAATCGCGATTGCGAAAGAGGTGGGACCGAGAGCAGGGCCCCTCCAGAAGATCTTAGTAACTAGAGCTGAATATGCTACAGGATGATGTCCCTCATGCAAAAGCAAAGTTTTTGCAGTTGAACAAACTTTTCCCATGTTTTGGTGGTAGAATCAATTAGGAAATCATGACATTTATAACCCAGGAACAAAAATCATAGTGTTACATCTTGTAAAGTTGTTGTAGTAAGCCTTGCCCTGTATGGAGGGGAACCCTCCTTTTGTCTCTCGCCAATCTTCCTTCTGGCACAGGTTTCTCCCTGGGGTGTGAGATGCAGGCCAACACCAAGGGCATCTGGATGTGGTGCCTCCCGTATCCGGATCGGAAGGACCAGACTCTGGTGCTGCTGGACACGGAGGGCCTGGGCGACGTGGATAAGGTGGTCATGGAGGGGGGGCTGCGGGGAGTGTATGTGTGTGCTTTGAACCCTCTTGGAAACTACTGGCCACCAAGATCTGGCTCCCTGTGAGGAGGTCCTCAGGTAGACCCCAGCCCCTTAATGGGAGTTGTGTCAACGCTGGCAAACTCCTTGCAGGAATCGCTTCGCTCTTGATTGACAGCAGGTCTCTTTTATTACTATTATTAAACTTTATTTGTACCCCGCTAGCATCTCCCGAAGGACTCGATGTGGCTTAAAAGGCCAAGGCCTCAGCATAACAACAACAAACAATAACAATGCAAGCAAATTAAAAACGTAAGCAATAACAGAAACAAAACATTACATTATTACACAATAAAACCAGGGCCGGGCCAAGGATGGGTACAGGTTAAAAGTGTTGGGTGTGTGAGGTGGTATGTTGGAGTTCTGAGCAAGTGCAATGTGCCATGTGCCATGCATCAATAGGAGCATAGTGTCTAGATCTAAGGAAGTAATGCTCCCCATGCTCTATTCTGCTTTGGTTAGACCACTTTACCTGGAATATTGTGTCCAATTCTGGGCACCACAATTCAAGAGAGATATTGACTCTAAGCTGGAATGTGTCCAGAGGAGGGCGACTCAAATGATCAAGGGTCTGGAGAACAAGCCCTATGAGGAGCGGCTTAGGGAACTGGGCATGTTTAGCCTGAAGAAGAGAAGGCTGAGAGGAGATATGATAGCCATGTATAAATATGTGAGAGGAAGCCACAGGGAGGAGGAGGGAGCAAGCTTCCTTTCTGCTTCCTTGGAGACTAGGACGCAATGGAACAATGGCTTCAAACTACAAGAGAGGAGATTCCATCTGAACATTAGGAAGAACTTCCTGACTGTGAGAGCCGTTCAGCAGTGGAACTCTGTTGTTGACTGTTGGTGTGATAATTATATTTTTTTTCACTGATAAAACAAGCAACAACTATAAAACTTGCACCAGACATGCGGAAATAATAACGAAACGATTTCGAAACGATTTCGAAACAATTACGAAACAATTACGAAACAAATTAAAAAATTCGTTTCGATTTTTAGTTGCTCCTGAATGGTTCAATATCGCTTCGTTATCAAAAAAAATAACGAATTAATAATGAATTACGAAATTAACGAATGAAACCGCCCAGCCCTAGTAGTATGCTCCCTGTATCCCACTTGTGTTAGTATTCTGGCTGCCGCCCGCTGGACCAGTTGGAGCTTCCAGGCAGTCTTCAGAGGCAACCCCACGTAGAGAGCATTGCAGTAATCTAAACAGGATGTAACCAAAGCATGGACCACCGTGGCCAAGTCAGACTTCCCAAGGTACGGCCGCATAACACCAAAACATCAAAACACCAAAATGCCAAAACTTCTTTCCCTAAGCACAAAGCCAAGGACCAGATCTCTGTTTTCCATATAGCAGAACCTGACTTCCTGCACAAAATCTAAGACCCCAAAAGTGGACTTCTTCCTCTTCCCTTGAGAAAGAAGCCCCAAAGTGACCAGAACTATGCTTTCCCATAGCATATCTGTCACTCTCCTTAGGTACAGTATCTCTCTCCTTCCCATGGAGCAGAGCATGGCTGATGAACCAGACTCCTCAGGTCTGCCACACTTTGAGTATTATTAGACAGAGTCTTTTATAGGAATATTCTGCTGATGTCATCCCAAAGTTGTAAATTAATGATAGACGTCTTCCATCCTGGCTCCATCTCAGTTTCCTGGCCGGATGTTGATCTTCTTGATTGGTGTTGATCTGATGTTGACTTCCTTCTTAACATAAGGAAGGTTGCAACCATTTCTGTTATCACTGTCCCATTCTTATCAGAGATTACTTTTCAGATCTCATTAGCAGGTTTTATCCACATTCCAGTAAGCAGGTAGTTACTCATTGCAAGCCTTAATGTTATACTGATGTTTCCAAAATTATTAACTTCAACCACACATCCTTCCATTCATTCCCACGCATCATATTAAATTCATATTTGTCAAATCTGCACATTGAATTTCTTGTGACACACATACAGTACAACATAAGTCAAAATGAACCAGCTGTTAAAAAGTTTCCAATCCAGATCCAATACCTGCATCACCCCTACAGTTTACCTCAATCAACTTTAAATGTGCAATTCTCAGCTGTGTTGCTTTAAATAGGAAAAGGGCTGTTCTATATGTTATTTTAGCAATACAAATGTAGTTTTAATATACGGATCCCAATGTGTTTTTTTTAAAATAATGTATGGCCCAGGAGATTGGTTTCTCTCTTTCTTGTACAAGTCACAACTAAACAGTACATATGCAATATCTTCTACCTCTACCTGGGCACCACAATTCAAGAGAGATATTGAAAAGCTGGAATGTGTCCAGAGGAGGGCGACTAAAATGATCAAGGGTCTGGAGAACAAGCCCTATGAGGAGTGGCTTAGGGAACTGGGCATGTTTAGCCTGAAGAAGAGAAGGCTGAGAGGAGATATGATAGCCATGTATAAATATGTGAGAGGAAGCCACAGGGAGGAGGGAGCAAGCTTGTTTTCTGCTTCCTTGGAGACTAGGACGCAATGGAACAATGGCTTCAAACTACAAGAGAGGAGATTCCATCTGAACATTAGGAAGAACTTCCTGACTGTGAGAGCCGTTCAGCAGTGGAACTCTCTGCCCTGGAGTGTGGTGTAGGCTCCTTCTTTGGAGGCTTTTAAGCAGAGGCTGGATGGCCATCTGTCAGGGGTGATTTGAATGCAATATTCCTGCTTCTTGGCGGGGGGTTGGACTGGATGGCCCATGAGGTCTCTTCCAACTCTTTGATTCTATGATTCTATGATTCTATGATTCATGCCCCACAGATTAAAAAAAAAAGTTCATTCTATGGAATTTGGTTAAACCTTCTATGTTTGACCATTGTATCCAGCTGTTCAAATCTAGTTCTGGTAAATACCCTTCTGGGGTATTTAGACATTTCTGTCTTTAGATATTGGAAAAGTATGTTGAAAATGACTTAGCTGTTTCAATGAGCCAGCGTTAATGGGGGTGGCAATGTCTTTCTGGGCTTCTATAACCAGTATTCTGTAGCAAATAGATCATCGGAGTTGCGGAGTTCTGCAGCATCTGCAGCAAATAGATCATCGGAGTTGTTCCGGGTCGTTGGGGAACTCCTTCAGCCACCTGTGGTGGAGGAGATTTTTGACGACCCAGCAACGCGGTGTTGCGATTTTGCACACCATTTTGCAGACAAAGTCGCTCAGATACGCCTTGAGCTCGACTCCAATTTCATCACAGTGCCAGGGGAGGTGACTGAGGCATCTGCTTATCCGATTTTGTGGGATTCTTTTAGGCTTGTTCTTCCTGACACCGTGGAGGAGGTCCTTGGGGCTGTGAGGGCAATCACGTCGACTCTGGACCGTTGCGCATCTTGGCTAATTAAATCGGCCAGGGAGGGGTTGGTTGATTGGTTTGTGTTGATCATTAATGCATCGTTGGAGCAGGGGTTTTTTCCATCTCACCTGAAACAAGCTGTGGTTCGTCCACTCCTCAAAAAGGCTTCCCTTGACTCCATGGTGCTGAACAATTACAGACCGATCTCCAATCTCCCTTTCTTGGGCAAGGTGCTGGAGCGGGTGGTTGCCTCCCAGCTCCAGGGCTTTTTGGATGACATCAACTACCTAGATCAGTCCCAGTCTGGTTTCAGGCCTGGTCACGGTACCGAGACAGCCTTGGTCGCCTTGGTGGATGACCTCCGTAGAGAGCTGGACAGGGGAAGTGTGACCTTGTTGGTTCTCTTGGACATCTCAGCGGCTTTCGCTACCACCGATCATGGTATCCTTCTGGGACGACTCTCTGGGATGAGTCTCGGGGGCACGGTTCTGTCATGGCTCCAGTCCTTCCTGGAGGGCCGATCCCAGATGGTGAAGCTGGGAGACGTCTGCTCGGACCCCTGGCCTTTGACCTGTGGGGTCCTGCAAGGCTCTATTTTGTCTCCCATGCTTTTTAACATCTACATGAAACCGCTGGGAGAGGTCATCCGGAGATTTGGAGTTAGGTGCCATCTCTACGCAGATGACATGCAACTCTACTACTCATGTCCACCTAATTCCAAGGAGGCCTCTCGGGTGCTGGACGAGTGCCTGGCCGCTGTGTCTATCTGGATGAGGACGAACAAGCTGAAGATCAATCCTGACAAGACAGAGGTCCTCCTGGTTGATCGCAAACCGGATCGGGATATAGGGTGGCAACCTGTGCTGGACGGGGTTACACTCCCCCTGAAGCCACAGGTCCACAGTTTGGGAGTCCTCTTGGATTCATTGCTTACGCTTGAGGCTCAGGCGTCGGCGGTGTCTGGGAGGGCTTTCACACAATTGAGACTCGTGCGCCAGCTGCGACCGTACCTCACAAAGGCTGATTTGGCCAGGGTGGTCCATGCCTTGGTCACCTCCAGATTGGACTACTGTAATGCGCTCTACATGGGGCTGCCCTTGAAAACGGCTCGGAAGTTCCAACTGGTCCAACGGGCAGCAGCCAGGATGTTAACCGGGGCTCATTACAGAGAGAGGTCAACCCTCCTGTTCAAGGAGCTCCACTGGCTGCTGTTTATCTTCCGAGCCCAATTTAAGGTGCAGGTGCTTACCTACAAAGCCCTGAACGGTTTGGGACCAGCCTACCTGCGTGACCGCATCTCCATCTACGAACCCACGCGCTCACTTCGTTCATCCGGAGAGGCCCTGCTCATGATTCCGCCTGCGTCGCAAGCACATTTGGTGGGGACGCGAGACAGGGCCTTTTCTGTGGTGGCCCCCCGACTCTGGAACACCCTCCCCAAAAATCTTAGACAGGCCCCCACATTGGCAGTCTTCAGAAAGAACTTGAAGACCTGGCTGTTCCGATGTGCCTTTCCCGATTAGGAAATCTCCAATACCAAGTCCCAGAAGCACTTTAGTAGAACTAAGATTGCCGCACACTGCACACTGCACTTGCCCTATAAGCCTTATATACCACCTGTCACATCAGCACTTTTAACCTTGTACCCATTACTCTGGCCCAGCCCAGTTTTATTGTGTCTTAGTGTATTGTTTGTGGCTTGTTGTTTATATTGCTTTAATTGTTTTAATTTGCTTAGGTGTTGTATTGTTATGTTGTGTGTTGAGGCCTTGGCCTATGTAAGCTGCATCGAGTCCTTCGGGAGATGCTAGCAGGGTACAAATAAAGTTTAATAATAATAATAATAATAATAATAATATTCGCTGTGCTACCATTTTTGAATCTAGTTCTCCTATTTATTTTATTTATTTATTTCCTATATTTATACCTCGCCCTTCTTACCCCCGAGGGGGGGGGGGGCTTAGGGCAGCCTCACAAACACCATATGGCAGTGTTCCTCGACCTGGGGGTCGGGACCCCTGAGGGGGTCACAAGGGGGTGTCAGAGGGGTCGCCAAAGACCATCAGGAAACAGTATTTTCTATTGGTCATGTGGGTTCTGTATGGGAAGGTTGGCCCAATTCTATTGTTGGTGAGGTTCAGAATGCTCTTTGATTGTAAGTGAACTAAAAATCCCAGTGACTACAACTCCCAAATATCAAGTTCTATTTCCCCCAAACTCCATCAGAGTTTACATTTGGGCATATTGAGTATTTCTGCCAAGTTTGATCCAGATCCATCATTGTTTGAGTCCACAGTGCTCTCTGGATCTAGGTGAACTACAACTCCAAACTCAAGGTCAGTGTCCACCGAGCCCTTCCAGTATGTTCTGTTGGTCATGGGAGTTCTGTGTGCCAAGTTTGGTTCAAGTCTATTGTTAGTGGAGTTCAGAATGCTCTTTGATTGTAAGTGAACTAAAAATCCCAGTGACTACAACTCCCAAATATCAAGTTCTATTTCCCCCAAACTCCATCAGAGTTTACATTTGGGCATATTGAGTATTTCTGCCAAGTTTGATCCAGATCCATAATTGTTTGAGTCCACAGTGCTCTCTGGATGTCGGTGAACTACAACTCCAAACTCAAGGTCAGTGTCCACCGAACCCTTCCAGTATGTTCTGTTGGTCATGGGAGTTCTGTGTGCCAAGTTTGGTTCAAGTCTATT
The DNA here is from genome assembly GCF_037176765.1 of Anolis sagrei. NCBI lineage: Eukaryota > Metazoa > Chordata > Lepidosauria > Squamata > Anolidae > Anolis > Anolis sagrei. The sequence goes on from NC_090035.1 coordinate 82,608,866, forward strand.
GTTAGTGGAGTTCAGAATGCTCTTTGATTGTAAGTGAACTAAAAATCCCAGTGACTACAACTCCCAAATATCAAGTTCTATTTCCCCCAAACTCCATCAGAGTTTACATTTGGGCATATTGAGTATTTCTGCCAAGTTTGATCCAGATCCATCATTGTTTGAGTCCACAGTGCTCTCTGGATGTAGGTGAACTACAACTCCAAAATTCAAGGTCAGTGTCCACCGAACCCTTCCAGTATGTTCTGTTGGTCATGGGAGTTCTGTGTGCCAAGTTTGGTTCAAGTCTATTGTTAGTGGAGTTCAGAATGTTCTTTGATTGCAGGTGAACTATAAATCCCAGCAAGTCTAACTCCCAAATGACAAAATTAATCCCTCCCCCCAACCCCACTAGTATTCAAATTGGGGCTTATTGGGTATTTGTGCCAAATGTGGTCCAGTGAATGGAAATATATCCTGCATATCAGATATTTCCATTATGATTCATAACAGGAGCAAAATTACAGTTATGAAGTAGCAACGAAAATAATTTTATGGTTGGGGGTCACCACAACATGAGGAACCGTATTAGGGGGTCATGGCATTAGGAAGGTTGAGAATCACTGCCATATGATGTCATCATAATAAAACAATTAACAATACATTGAAATATTAAAAATATTAAAACAATAATTAGAACAATTGATTAACATACGCCTATTAAAATCTGAGTCTAAATTCCAGTCTGAGTCAAATCATTGCCATAAGTGTTAAAATCTTCTTTTACTTGGTGCATATGGATGAGTGGCACTTGATTACAACACATGGTAGCTATTGTTATTATTACAGAATCCTAGAATCAAAGAGTTGGAAGAGACCTCCTGGGCCATCATCCAGTCCAACCCCCCTTCTGCCAAGAAATAGGAATATTGCATTCAAATCACCCCTGACAGATGGCCATCCAGCCTCTGTTTCAAAGCTTCCAAAGAAGGAGCCTCCACCACACTCCGGGGCAGAGAGTTCCACTGCTGAACAGCTCTCACAGTCAGGAAGTTCTTCCTAATGTTCAGATGGAATCTCCTCTCTTGTAGTTTGAAGCCATTGCTCCAATGTGTCCTAGTCTCCAATGAAGCAGAAAACAAGCTTGCTCCCTCCTCCTCCCTGTGCCTTCCTCTCACATATTTATACATGGCTATTATATCTCCTCTCAGCCTTCTCTTCTTCAGGCTAAACATGCCCAGCTCCTTAAGCCGCTCCTCATAGGGCTTCTTCTCTAGACCCTTGATCATTTTAGTCGCCCTCCTCTGGACACATCCCAGCTTAGAGTCAATATCTCCCTTCAATTGTGGTGCCCAGAATTGGACACAATATTCCAGGTCAAGTGGTCTAACCAAAGCAGAATAGAGGGGTAGCATGACTTCCCTAGATCTAGACACTAGGCTCCTCTTGATGCAGGACAAAATCCCATTGGCTTTTTTTTGCCACCTTATCACATTCCTGGCTCATGTTCTCCTTCCTCCCCACGAGGACTCCAAGATCTTTTTCACACGTCCTGCTCTCGAGCCAGGCCTCATCATCCCCCATTCTGTCTCTTTGCATTTCGTTTTTTCTGCCTAAGTGGAGTCTCTTGCATTTGTCCCTGTTGAACTTCATTGTGTTAGTTTTGGCCCATCCTCTCTCTCATCTGTCAAGATCCCTTTGAGTCCTGCTCCTGTCCTCTGGAGTCTTGGCTCTCCCTCCCAATTTGGTCCCTTCTGCAAACTTGATGATCCTGCCTTCTAGCCCTTCATCTCAGTCATTAATAGAGATATTGCACAGGACTGGGCCCATCATCATTTTTTTATTTGACTTGTATACCGCCACTCCCAATTTGGCTCGGAGCGGTAGATTAAAACAATACCATTAACTTTAAAATACAATAAAACAAGATGATGATGATCATCATCATGATCATCATCAAGGAAACTTACTCAATCTCAATCTGAACCTGAGCCAAGATTGTGATGCAGCAGAAAAGGCCAATGTAATCCCTAAGCTGCAGCCATAAGGGAATAGTAACCCTAATCGAATGCTTGGTCCCAAAGCTGTACCCAAATCTCCTAAGTGATTTGGAGACAGAATCAGAAGTCCACACCTCCTAATGGGGCCTCTTCAGGTGTTTTGGGCTTCAGCTCTGAACATTGAACAAGCTAGGGAGATCTCCTGGGGGTTGGAGGCCTGATGTGGAGGGTCCCCCGGGTTGCAAAAGACCCAAGCTCCTGGGTTACTGTAACTTTTGGGGGCTGTCTGACCATGTTCAGAAGTATTCTCTCCTGATGATTCGCCTGCATCTATGGCAGGCATCCTCAGAGGTGGTGAGGTCTGTTGGAAACTAGGACAATTGGGGCTTACTTATCTGTGGAATGATGTCTAGGGTGGGAGAAAGAACTCTTGCCTGTTGGAGGTAGGTGTGAATGGTTCAACTGGCCACCTTGATTAGCATTGAATGGCCTAGCAGTTTACAAGGTGTAACTTCCTACTGCCTAGGGGAATTCTTTGTTGAGAGGTGTGGCTTCTTACTGCCTGGAGGGCTCCTTCTTCTGGAACAGCCTCTGTGCTAGTCCTGCCTAGACCTGGCTGGGAGGGAGTGGAGGGTGCCTTGCAGCCTCAAGGGCCAGCAATCCATCGTTCAATTGACCGGACTTTGACCAGCCGCCGCCCTTTTTTGGCTCCCTCTCTCTCTCCTCTCAGGCTGACAAGCAGAATGACTCCTGGATCTTTGCCCTGTCTGTCCTCCTCAGCAGCACCCTGGTCTACAACAGCATGGGCACCATTGACCAGAGTGCCATAGACAAGCTCCAGTATCCTTCCTTCCGTTGTGCCCCCCCCAGTCCCCTCCCCCACTGCCAGACCTGAACCTAACCTTAGACAAAAGGAGGCTTAGAGCCACAAGCACAGGCCAGCCAGGTGACATGCGCGTCCATTCATGAAACACTAGGGCTCTAACAAATAGAGATAGATCGGACATGGACAAACTTTCTAACTTGGGGGCCTCCTGGTGGGCTGGGTGGGATTATCCCCAAGCCCCCTCCCTGCCCTTTCCTCCCCTTCCTCTGATCTTTCAGAGGCAGAAAGTGAAGGAAAGACGGGAAACGTTTGGATCCCAAAAGGGTTGGCCTTGGTCAGGATGAGACGATGGATGAGAGAGATATTGTCTATCCATGAGACCCCGTATTGCCTACTCCTGGGATAGAATCCTAGAGCTGGATGAGACCCCCAAAGGCCATCCAGTCCAACCCCTGCCATGCAGGAAGGCACAATCAAAGCACTCCCAATAGACAGACAGCCTCTGTGGAAAAGCCTCCAGAGAAGGATGCTCCACCACACTCCCAGGAAGGATGAAATGAGAAAGAGGGAAGGAAGGGTGAAAGGAGAAAGAGGGAAGGAGGGAGGAAAGATGGAAGGAAGGGTGAAAGGAGAAAGAGGGAAGGAGGGAGGAAAGATGGAAGGAAGGATGCAAGGAGAAAGAGGGAAGGGGGTAAGAGGGAAGGAAGGATGAAGGGAGAACGAGGGAAGGGGGAAGAAAGAGGGAAGAAAGGATGAAAGGAGAAAGAGGGAAGGAGGAAGAAAGAGGGAAGGAAGGATGAAAGGGTGGAGGGAAGGAAGAAAGGAAGGAGGAAGAGGGACAGAAGGATGAAAGGAGAAAGAGGGAAGTAGGGATGGAGGAAAAAGGGAAGGAAATATGAAAGAGGGAAGGAGGGAGGCAGGAAAGAGGGAAGGAGGGAGGAAGAGGGAAGGATGAAAGGAGAAAGAGGGAAGGAGGGAGGAAAGAGGGAAGGAAGGATGAAAGGAGAAAGAGGGAAGGAGGGAGGGAGGAAAGAGGGAAGGAAGGATGAAAGGAGAATGAGGGAAGGGGGGAGGGAAGAGGGAAGAAAGGATGAAAGGAGAAAGAGGGAAGGAGGGAGGAAAAGGAAGGAAGGATGAAAGGGTGGAGAGGAAGGAGGGAAGGAGGGAAGAGGGAAGGATGAAAGGAGAATGAGGGAAGGGGAGGAAAGAGGGAAGAAGGGATGAAAGGAGAAAGAGGGAAGGAGGGATGGAGGAAAGAGGTATGTAGGATGAAAGGAGAAATAGGGAAGGAGGGAGGAAGAGAAAGAGGGAAGAAGGGAGGGAGGAAAGAGGGAAGGAAGGATGAAATGAGAAAGAGGGAAGGAGGGAGGGAGGAAAGAGGGAAGGAGGGAGGAGGAGAAAGGGAAGAAAACATGAAAGAGGGAAGGAGGGAGGAAAGAGGGAAGGTAGGATGAAAGGAGAAAGAGGGAAGGAGGGAGGAAGAGGGAAGGAAGGATGAAAGGAGAAAGGGGGAAGGAGGGAGGGAGGAAAGAGGGAAGGAAGGATGAAAGGAGAACGAGGGAAGGGGGGAGGAAAGAAGTATGTAGGATGAAAGGAGAAAGAGGGAAGGAGGGAGGAAGAGGGAAGGAAGGATGAAATGAGAAAGAGGGAAGGAGGGAGGGAGGAAAGAGGGAGGGAAGGATGAAAGGAGAAACAGGGAAAGAGGGAGGGAGGAAAGAGGGAAGGAAGGTGAAAGGGTGGAGGGGAAGGAAGAAAGGAAGGAGAAAGAGGGAAGGAATGATGAAAGCAGAAAGAGGGAAGGAGGGAGAGAGGAGAGAGGGAAGAAAATATGAAAGAGGGAAGGAGGGAGGAAAGAGGGAAGGTAGGATGAAAAGAGAAAGAGGGAAGGAGGGAGGAAGAGGGAAGGAAGGATGAAAGGAGAAAGAGGGAAGGAGGGAGGAAGAGGGAAGGAAGGATTAAGGGAGAACGAGGGAAGGGGGGAGGAAAGAGGGAAGAAAGGATGAAAGGAGAAAGAGGGAAGGAGGGAGGGAGTAAAGAGGGAAGGGAGGATGAAAGGGTGGAGGGAGGGAAGAAAGGAAGGAGAAAGAGGGACAGAAGGAAAGAAGTGAAGGAGGCAAGGTGGAAGGAAAAGGAAGAGAAAGGATAGGATGGTGAGAGGTGGGGGGACTGAGAAAAAAGCCCAAGGGGTTCCCCATGCCAGGGACAGAAGGTTCTTCTCAGATGGAGAATTGGTCACCCTGGCCATCTCCAGGTAGACCAGAACCAAAGAGCACCCAGGGTATTGTGAACATAGGTGGTACACTTCCAGAGAGTAGGAGGAAAGAAAGAGAGATTGGCCCCATAAAAAAGATTCGCCCCATTCCGCCATCCCTGTGTTCCTTGTTCTGACATGGCCAGTGGGCCCTTGAGGGTGGTGGGGTTCAATGGGATCCCTTGATTCCTGAACCGGACCCCCTGTAGCTATGTGACAGAGCTGACGGAGCGCATCAAGGCCAAGGCCTCTCCCGGGGGCAGCGTAGACGGGGGCCTGGAGGACTCCATCGAATACTTGCGCTTCTTTCCCAGCTTTGTCTGGACCCTGAGGGACTTCACGCTGCAGCTGAAGCTGAACGGGAAGCCCATCACTGAGAACGAGTACCTGGAGAATGCCCTGAAGTTAAAGAAAGGTACCTTGCGCCCCACTGGGTACCACCTGATCCTGAAGGCCATGCAGGGGCGGCCCTGGTTGGGACTGGATGGGAGGCCGCAAGGAATCCCAGGAGCTGCAGGTTACGTTTTAGGGCGAGGGACCCAGAAAACCACCCCCGAGTGGTCCTTGCCTAAGAAAATCCTAAGGAATCCATGTGGTTGCCATAAGACAACAGGCAAGAGAAGTTTTGGATGGCCAAGTGCAGCTTGGGCCAAGCCAGTCATTCAAAGACAATTTTTTTAAAAAAAAATCCTCAAAGGCAGGGCTGTCCAAACTTTTGAAGCCAAAGGCCAGTTCACGGTCCCTCAGCCTGTTGGGGGTCCAGACTAAAGTCTGAAAAAGACATGGACGCATTCCTATGCACACTGCATTTGTAGTTCAAAAAACCGTGAAAGAACAATATCCTGTATATATTCGAGTATAAGCCTAGTTTTTGCAGCCCTTTTTATAGGCTGAAAAAGCCCGTCTTGGCTTATACTAGAGTCAAAGGTATTGATTACCTCTGTTATTAGTATCATTTTTATTACATTTATTATTTTACTCTATTTATTATTATTATTATTATTATTATTATTATTACATTTACATTATTTTACTCTATTATCATTATTACATTTATTATTTTACTCTATTTATTATCACATTTATTTTCTCTATTATTGAATTTTATTGCATTTGATTGTAATCTATTATTATTATTATTATTATTATTATTATTATTATTATTATACATTATATTAGAATCCTAGAATCAAAGAGTTGGAAGAGACCTGGTGGGCCATCACCTAGTCCAACCCCATTCTGCCAAGAAGCGGGAATATTGCATTCAAAGCACCCCTGACAGATGGCCATCCAGCCTCTGTTTAAAAGCTTCCAAAGAAGGAGCCTCCACCACACTCCCTCCGGGGCAGAGAGTTCCACTGCTGAACAGCTCTCACAGTCAGGAAGTTCTTCCTCAAGCCTTATGAGGAGAGGCTTAAGGAGCTGGGCATGTTTAGCCTGAAGAAGAGAAGGCTGAGAGGAGATATGATGAGAGCCATGTATAAATATGTGAGAGGAAGCCACAGGGAGGAGGAGGGAGCAAGCTTGTTTTCTGCTTCAATGGAGACTAGGGTCTGGAGAACAAGCCCTGTGAGGAGCGGCTTAAGGAGCTGGGCATGTTTAGCCTGAAGAAGAGAAGGCTGAGAGGAGATATGATGAGGGCCATGTATAAATATGTGAGAGGAAGCCACAGGGAGGAGGAGGAGGGAGCAAGCTTGTTTACTGCTGTCCTGGAGACTAGGACGCAATGGAGCCATGGCTTCAAACTACAAGAGAGGAGATTCCATCTGAACCTGAGGAAGAACTTCCTAACTGTGAGAGCTGTTCAGCAGTGGAACTCTCTGCCCCGGAGTGTGGTGGAGGCTCCTTCTTTGGAGGCTTTGAAACAGAGGCTGGATGGCCACCTGTCAGGGGTGATCTGAATGCAATATTCCTGCTTCTTGGCAGAATGGGGTTGGACTGGATGATGGCCCAGGAGGTCTCTTCCAACTCTAAGATTCTAGGATTCTATGATTCCTGAGTACCCCTTACGGGGTAGAGAAGAGACAGGGTAGAAATACCATAAATAAATAAATAAATAAATAAATAAATAAATAAAGGGCAACCTTTTTTGGAAAATGTGGAGCGGCAGCAGAGAAGGAGAGAAAGGAAGCCAGGCAGGTGCTCAGCCTCCCAATCATGAAGCAGCAGTGATGGCAGTGTGCACCTGGGGCAAGCCAGGCAAAGAAATAAAGAAAAGATTGTGGGGGAAGAGAGAGAGAGAGGGGGGGGGCCAATGGGATGGGAGGGACGAGGCCAGACCCACCTGGAGAGAAGACGACACTTAATCAGGGCCCATCCACCATTTTTGGTGACCTTATCCCCAAGAAGAAAGGAAGGAGTGAAGAGAGGAAGGAGGGACTTCATCACATTGAAGCAGGGAAGTGTTTGGTAGAGTAGAGCTCAGTCATACTCAGTAAGGCTGGGCAACCACGGAAAAATTTGTTTCTAAACTCGATTCGTTTTTAGGGGGTTTTTGCGTTTCGTTTTTTAAAAGAATTCCAAAATTTTTCTCTAAAAAAGTTTGATATTTACGAAATTTTGGAAATTACGAAACAAATACGAAACAATTACAAATCAATTCGTTAATGGCGGACGCGATTGTGCAATACGCTAAAAAAAAACCTCCAAATGGGACAGGGGGAACTTCTGAAGCTTCCCTCTCCCTCTGTTGTTGACTGTTGGTGTGATAAAACATACAACAACTATGAAACTTGCACCAGACATACGGGAATAATAACGAAACAATTTCGAAACGATTTCAAAACAATTACGAAACAAATACGAAACAATTACGAAACGAATTGAAAAATTCGTTTCGATTTTTAGTTGCTCCAGAACGGTTCAATATCGCTTCGTTATCAAAAAAAAAATAACGAATTAATAACGAATTACGAAATTAACGAACGAAACCGCCCAGCCCTAATACTCAGTTTAGAAATGAAACAAATGATTTCCCTACCTTCTTTGAAATGTCATCTGTCACGCGTCTTCAATTCCAGAAACAGAGAGGGTAGGAAAGTGGTGATGCACTCTCCTGCCTTCTCTCTCCCCGCTGGAAAACTGCATAGAATGGAGCTGTGGTATTTAAAGTGAGGTCCAGCTGCCTTCATTTTACAGAAGGTTTATGAAACTTGGGAAACTGCAGTTCCTAAGACCATCTCATGGAGACATGGCATTTAAAGTAAGGTCCAACTGCATGTATTCCACAGTGTAGATGCACCCAGAGAATGGTATGGACTTTGGGAAACAATAACTCCCAGGAGGACTCCATGACATTTAAAGCGGGGTGCAAGAGCATTCATTCCTTACTGTAAATGCAGCAAGAGAAGGGTATGGACCTTGGAAAACTATGACTCCCAGCACTGCACAGCATGGAGACATGGCATAATAATAATAATAATAATAATAATAATAATAATAATAATAAATGGAACTTTGGAACACAAATCGAACTTGGAAAAAGGAGACAAAGGAAGGCCTCATTCTGGCAGCCCAAGAACAAGCCATTAGAACCAATGCCATCAAAGCCAGAATTGAAAAGTTGGCGACAGATCCCAAATGTGGACCCTGCAAGGAAGCGGATGAAACAATGGATCCCATCCTCAGCTTCTGCAAGAAGACTGCGCAGACAGACTCCAAACAGAGGCACAACACCCTTGCTCAGATGATTCATTGGAACTTATGCCACAAACACCATCTGCCTGCCACAAAGAACTGGTGGGATCTCAAGCCATAAAAAAGTTACAGAAAATAAACACACCAAACTCCTCTGGGACTTCCAGATTCAGACAGACAAAGTTTTGGAGCACAACACTCCTGACCTCACGATCGTGTTAAAAAACAAAGTATGGATTGTCAATGTCACAATCCCAGGTGACAGCAGGATTGAAGAGAAACAACTGGAAAAGCTGACACGATGTGAGGATTTAAAGATTGAACTGCAAAGACTCTGTCACAAGCCAGTCAAGGGGGTCCCAGTGGTGATGGGCACACTGGGTGCAGTGCCTCAAGACCTTGGCGTGCACTTAAACATAATTGGTGCTGACAAAATTACCATCTGCCAGCTGCAAAAGGCCATCCTGCTCAGATCTGCACACATTATTCGCCAATACATCACACAGTCCTAGGCACTTGGGAAGTGTCCGATGTGTGATCCAATTCAACAGCCAGCAGAGTGATCTTGTCTGCTGTGGACTCATCTTGTTGTGTTTCAAATAATCATAATCATAATGACATTTAAAGTAAAAACTTGGTGAGCAAAAGGTAATGGCAGAACTTTCTCCAACAAGGGCACTTTTGTCTCCTCCCACAATTTCCTCTCTCACAAATCAGGGAATGTTTCATTTTAAACCTGAGAGCAACAAATGCTATCACATTACAGAATTGGCCAAATATTCAGATCATTACCAAAACTCCACTTCCCCACCACCTCATGAAGTGTTTGAAAAGAATGCTGTATCCCATGCTTAAGGTAGACAAAGAATGCTGTACTCTACACTTGAGCCCAACCTAATGTGATGAACACAATAGCTTCCCACATTTTAAGTGTAGTTGTAACGAAGCGTTAATCCCACCGCTTGTCAACCAAAAATGTAAAGAAGCAGCGCTAATCTCACTAAAATGCCACCAAAAATTATGTGAGGAACCTTCTTTTAAATATCAATTAAGCTGCCACCAATATGTTTAGAGACGCTGGTTTATGTCTCTGTTTATCTTTAGTTGGGTTGTGAGGTGATTTTGGTAGTGTGGAATGCACCAAGCATAACAGCAATGGAGGAGGCAGGTTTGAAATAAAAAGAGAACAAGTTTTATTGTTAACAGAACGTAATTGTTGCAGTTTTGAGAGTTTGAACTTGGCACAAGGCTTGATGTTACAAAATGGCTGGTTTGAGATACTTTCAGGCTTCTGAATGTTACAAATCTACAAACTCCTTCTTTAGTGAAGTGCTTATACTATTCCAGAGTTCCCTATTGTGAATGTCCACACTGTTTGCCCTATACTCGGAACAAACCACTGATCACCAGTCTTTCCTTACTGGCAATCCTGAAAACCCCCTCTGTTAGATTCCTTAACCTAAGTAATCTAACAAAGTAACACCTTCAGCTCTCTTGCTGAAGAAATATTCACAAATTCTAGGAACTACTGAATTCTCACAGCTTCACAACAGAGCCCTAACTAGCTCTGCTCTTCTCCGGGTCTCCTCCACCGGACTAAACTACTTTCCCCCAGAGTCCTTTCTTGACTCTGCTATTTCCCAGAGCCCTTAACTGGCTCTGCTCTTCTCCGGGTCTCCTCCACCGGACTGGAGCTTAACTGCCACTTTCCCACCTTTTTCTCCTTAAGCTCCGCCCACCTTCTCTGAGGCTTTGTCTTGTCACCATGGCAACCTATCCCTCACAGCTAGGCCATGGCAATAAATGTAATACATAAATGCAGTTTAAACACAGTACATTAAACACTCTATAATAAACATTATAAATAACACTTTATAATGAACACATCTCTACACCTTCCTCCCCAGAAATATTATTTTTGCATATTTCTTAATCCTAGAATAGCAAAAATAATCTCACATATTATTTAACAATATATACATATACATCAATTCTGAAAGGGAAACGCATCATAGTTAGGTACATTTCAACTATACATATATACAAACCTTTAACCTATGAAATTCTAGTATCATCTATGGATGTGGTATCAAAGTCTCACATTTTTATACTTATACATATATTCGTAAATATCTATTGCCTATTGTAAAACATATATACCTACCACACTTTATTATAATGGGATTATATCTTATATCTATGGTATGGAACATATACAGTTCACCACTGTAATAACATCATATATTTTATAAGTCTATAATAAAACAGTATACCCATTTTGTTTAAATATTACACTATACTATTTTATACTATATTACACATACATTAGATTTTAAAAGCTAAATCCTTTTCCATGGAATCAGTATTGATGAAACACCTTCCAATGAAACTAACAGGCTAACACTAAACCTATATCTATATAACTTACCTGAATAAAACTATCCTTGTCTAAATGTGTTTCTATCCCATTAACATATATAATTGACTTTCTACCTAGTCTGGTCAATTTATAAGACATTTATCTATTTACCATACCACAACTTTTTTCCATACATATGGTCCCACTTTGTTAATAGCCCACACAATAGTTAAACTCCCACATTTGATCATTGACATGTCTTAGTGTCCAATGTCCCATGGTTCAAACACAACCTCTGTTGTATTGGACCAACTGTCCACAGCAATGTCTCTTTATGATGATCTTTTAGCTTCTTTCTTCCACTTCTTCGTTTCTTCTTTTTAGGTTTCTTCTTTTGTCTGACCTTCCAATTATCAGGAACAGTTTTGTTTCCATCGATTTTCAGGGCTTGAACAATGGCTTGCTTCCATGAAGCATCAGGTTGCGGTGAACAATCTGGAATTCCTCGAGCATCCCTTCTTGGCACTGAAGAGAACTCACTGTCCTTGGAAGAACGAACACGAATATTGTCCTTCTTCATGGCAAGCTCATCACTGCTATCTGGACAAACTTCCAAAGCTAGAAATTGCAGCTTTTTCTTTTTATCATCACCAATATAGTCTGTGTATATTAGTTTTCTTGTCAGTCTATCAGCTTGGCTTTTATTCTCTCTTTCCTCTCCGTTCAAGGATAAAGGAGATCTCTCTTCCGACACATGGCCAAATCTTCTTTTTCTGTTTACTTTCTCTTCAGATGTATGGATCTTTGTTTCACAGAAGACCCCTGGATATTCTGAACTCGCATCAGCTTCTACTGTCACATCCAGAGTTTGTTTTCCTTTAGCTTTCTCTTTTACTTTTATTTTATTGTCTTTGTCAAAATGTTCGGCTGAGGTAATTTCTTTATGTGGCGCTAAAGGAAATACATCTTTTAAGGTCAAGGATTCCTCTTTCTCCTCAGAGTTTATCACTTGTCTTTCCAGACCTATTGTTTCTATACTCTCTTCACTGGCTCTCAAATAATCAGCCACTGGAATCGGCTCTGCTGCAGGGCTTGTTCCTCGTTTGCATGGTCTCTTCTGGCTGTACACTTCTGACTTTATATTTGGAACACCATCTTCAGCAATAAATCTATAGAGTTGTTCTTTTGCTCTTTGTTCCTGTTGAATTTCTTTGACTCCTCCTGTCTTCTTAATAAGCTCAGCAACCGTAGTGCTAGATTCTGGCTTCTCGTCCCCATCTTGTTGTATGGCAAAACACAGGGCTTTCTGTTCAGGGCTTTCATTGTTACATTCCTTCTCCCCATACGCCATCTTACAGTATTTAATCTCTTCAGCCAAATCATTTCCAATTAAACATTGATATGGTATGTCAGGACTGACTGCAAAATCCCACACACCCTTCCATCCTTTATATTCTATTGGCAAGGTCACCACGGGTGTTGGGATCGCGGGACCTAAACCTTTTAATCTTACTTCAGAGGTTGGCTGCTGAAATCTCTGAGGTATTATTTCGGGATGCGCGATGCATACTTCGGAACCTGTATCTCTGAGTGCTTTCCTGTCTTTGTGATCAATATAAATGGTTTCTAAGTAGTCCTTAGATGGGCTGCCTGACAGGATGAACAAACATTGTTTCTCTTGAGGCTCTGAGCTTGAACTCTCCTTTGGAACAGTATCTGCTTCTGCCCTTGGTGTTTCTTTCATTTTATTCACAAAGAGGGTTGTTTTCTCTTTCCTTAACAAGGGACATTGATATTTTAAATGATTACATTCTCCACATAGATAGCACCGTCGTTTTACCTCAGGAGCAGTTGGTCTTATTACACTCTGCCTCCTACAGGTGGTGTCTTCTAAGTCAGCACCCTTTTCTTGCTGTGGGCGCTTTTGTTGTGAATAAAATGGCTGCCTGTTTGTTCTTTTGTCATTTGGCAGATCTTCCCCTTTGAATCCTTCTTTCAAGGTTGTTATTTGATCCGCCATACCCGCTGCCTCTACAATCGTGGATGGCTTGCGATCTTGAATCACCCAACGAATTTCATAAGGAACTAATTGGAAAAATTGTTCCAATTTCAAAAGTTCCCTCAGCTGATGATAATCTTCTACCTCAGACATCTTTATCCAACTATCAAACAGTTGAGACAATCTAGAGGCCACCTGAGCAAAACTTTGAGTTTTATCTTTCTTCAACGTCCTGAACTTAAATCTATAATATTCAGGAGTCAATCTATATTCCTGTTGAACCTGCTTCTTAAACAGATCATAGTCTCTACAAGACTCCTCCGGCATCTGTCCATAAATCTGTAAAAGCTTCTCATTTATCTGAGGCCTTAGGTATATCATCCATTTGTCTTTAGCCAACCCAAAATCTCGACAACATCTTTCAAAAGATATAAGGAATTTCTCTGGGTCATCTCCTTTGGTAAATTTTGGGAATTTCTTTGTCAAATCTGGGGTATCCACTCCAGATCTCCCTTCCTGGACAACACTGGATGTTTGTGCCAAAGCCAACCTTTGTTTTTCTAGCTCAAACTCCATTCTCTTCAATTCTAACTCCCGTTCCAATTCTCTCTCTCTTTCTCTTTGTCTTTCTTCAAACTCTCTTTCCCTTTGTTTTTCTTCAAATTCTCTTTGTTTCGCCTCTCTCTCCATCTCCAATTGTTTTTCCTCCATCTCCAATCGTCTCATCTCTAATCGTTTTTCCTCCATCTCCAGTTTGTATTTATAAGCCATTTCTGACATAGGCACTGGCTCTGTCTCTATCTCAGAGCCCGAACTTTCTCCTTGGTCTCCCTCTCTTTCTTCAGCCAGCTTTCTCTGCCGCCTGGTAGCCATGTTTTCAACAACTTTTACCTCACAACTTATTTTAAAATTAAACTTAAGGCACTCGATTAGTTGTTACACGAATCCCGTCGTCTGCCACCAAAAATGTAACGAAGCGTTAATCCCACCGCTTGTCAACCAAAAATGTAAAGAAGCAGCGCTAATCTCACTAAAATGCCACCAAAAATTATGTGAGGAACCTTCTTTTAAATATCAATTAAGCTGCCACCAATATGTTTAGAGACGCTGGTTTATGTCTCTGTTTATCTTTAGTTGGGTTGTGAGGTGATTTTGGTAGTGTGGAATGCACCAAGCATAACAGCAATGGAGGAGGCAGGTTTGAAATAAAAAGAGAACAAGTTTTATTGTTAACAGAACGTAATTGTTGCAGTTTTGAGAGTTTGAACTTGGCACAAGGCTTGATGTTACAAAATGGCTGGTTTGAGATACTTTCAGGCTTCTGAATGTTACAAATCTACAAACTCCTTCTTTAGTGAAGTGCTTATACTATTCCAGAGTTCCCTATTGTGAATGTCCACACTGTTTGCCCTATACTCGGAACAAACCACTGATCACCAGTCTTTCCTTACTGGCAATCCTGAAAACCCCCTCTGTTAGATTCCTTAACCTAAGTAATCTAACAAAGTAACACCTTCAGCTCTCTTGCTGAAGAAATATTCACAAATTCTAGGAACTACTGAATTCTCACAGCTTCACAACAGAGCCCTAACTAGCTCTGCTCTTCTCCGGGTCTCCTCCACCGGACTAAACTACTTTCCCCCAGAGTCCTTTCTTGACTCTGCTATTTCCCAGAGCCCTTAACTGGCTCTGCTCTTCTCCGGGTCTCCTCCACCGGACTGGAGCTTAACTGCCACTTTCCCACCTTTTTCTCCTTAAGCTCCGCCCACCTTCTCTGAGGCTTTGTCTTGTCACCATGGCAACCTATCCCTCACAGCTAGGCCATGGCAATAAATGTAATACATAAATGCAGTTTAAACACAGTACATTAAACACTCTATAATAAACATTATAAATAACACTTTATAATGAACACATCTCTACAGTAGTACTCAGTGGAATTTAGTAAATGTGATGAACAAGGAAGGGAGGAAGCAAAGAAGCAAGCAAGTTTGTAGGGAGGGAGGCCTGGAGAGAGACGTCCGGTGGAAAGTTGAATGGGGGCCACATTTGGCCCCTGGGCCAGACTTTGGATATGCCTGTTCTAAGGGGTCATAATTTTAAAAGGGAGGAAGAAACACAAAGTAGCATTTTGTCACAATGTTCATTATTCTAAAAGGTTGTGAAGAGATTCTTTTTCTTTGCATTCCTTTCTTTGGAATCCGTTTGCTGAATGCCCAAATGAACTTCCCAATTAACTATCTGAGCGACAGGGAACCTGCATGAGCATCCACTGGAATGGTGAAATCTTGCAGCTGGCACCCCTTGGCTAAAACTGCCTCCTTGGCCTACTCAATCCTTCTCTTTTCTGCTACTTCCCAACCAACACTTTGGCCTTGGGACACAAAAAGGTGAAGTCGAACATGACCCCCGCCCCCCATAAGAGATAGTAACTTATAGTTTTGCTAAGGGCAAGGACGCCAGGCTGGATAATAAGGGTTAAGCCTTGGTCAGTTTGGTGTGTATCATTTAATCAAGGCTTTGTGCCCTATTTGCATATGTTTACAACAGAAAGTAACCAATTTATTACTGAAAATCATGCCACAAAAGTATTTGAATTTTCCCACCTGAGGCACACCTGGGCTCCTGATGGTCCCCCATCTCACAAACAAGGGACTCTCTTTCCCCCTCAGGGATATATTTCCCCTTATGGACACTGGGGGAAGGTAGTTGGGTTTACTCTCTGTATTATGATTTCTATATTTTCATATTTTCTCCTGTATTTCCATATTTCCCTTCATGTATTTGACCTTGCCCTGACCCTTTTGCCCCCTTCCCCTCTCCTTGGGGGAAATCTACAAGGAAGCTGCCCTGCCTCTGGAAAAGCCATCAGCGATCAGGAAAAGACCCTTCTCTTTGGACATTCTTTGCATGGACAATAATCAAGGAAATCCTTCTGACTTCGGAGTTGGGTCACCATTAGGATTTAGGCTGGATTATAAGGGTTAAGCCTTGGTCAGTTTGGTGTGTATCGTTTAATCAAGGCTTTGTGCCCTATTTTCATATGTTTTCATATATTACTGAAAATCATGCCACAAAAGTATTTGACTTTTTCCACCTGAGGCACACCTGGGCTCCTGAAGGTCCCCCGTCTCACAAGCAAGGGAATCTCTTTCCCCCTCATTGAGATATTTCCCTTTATGGACCTTCCTATGAATAATATGAACCATGGACACTGGGGGAAGATAGTTGGGTTTACTCTCTGTGTTATGACTTCTATATTTTCATATTTTATTTCTATATTTCCCTTCATGTATTTGACCTTGCCCTGACCCTTTTGCCCCCTTCCCCTCTCCTTGGGGGAAATCTACAAGGAAGCTGCCCTGCCTCTGGAAAAGCCATCAGCGATCAGGAAAAGACCTTTCTCTTTGGACATTCTTTGCATGGACAATAATCAAGGAAATCCTTTTGACTTTGGAGTTGGGCCACCATTAGGATTTCCGTTTGGCAGACTTTTTAATCATATAACCATGGGGGGAATATAACCTTAGGAAAGTCCTCTTTTCCTCCAAACCGTTTTTCTTTCAAACATCTCCAGAAAGAACTTCCACCCAAGTCTTCCCCTTTGTGTCATATCTGATGCCGACATGAAAACCCGGATTTCTTTAACATATGTTTATTGCCTTCACTCATGAACAAAATAGAATGGCTTGGCTGACAGACCCCCCCACCCGGGACAAACTTGTCATAATCCACTCCAGAATGCATTGTCTCCCTTCATCCCGCCTCCCTCCCTTCTGATTCGCTGGAGCGTCGAGGCAGCAGGAGCCTCCTGATAGGCTCTGGCGCCCCTGCAATTGACCCTGATGCATGGGGGACGGCCAAGCCTCCTCCCAGCTGTTTGCACATCAGCCAATTTTCAGCTCCTGCCAGATCTTAGAACAAAGCCATGCTCACAAGGCAAATTTCTTGAACACAGGTTTATTCAGTCTTTACAGGATTCGTAGAAAGAGAGATCTGAGGGTTTCCCACCAAAGTCCAGCAATACATCTCCCTTGGTTCCTCCCCCCTTCTTCCCCCCTTATCTCAAGTTGTGGCTACATTTCATTCCCACATCAACAAAGCATCTCTTCTGCCAGATGGCTCCCCTATCAAACCATAAAACACAACGATGTCAGGAGGGAGACTTCGAGGCCCGGAGGAGGCTTTGGCTGTGTTTTCTTAACTCGAAGGCCACATCCTGACACCAATCCCCTTCAAGCTGGGCGGGAGGGGGGAGGGGGAATTTTGAAACTCACAGCTCTGTAGTTTCTATAAAAATGGCCTTTATTTCTGTAACCACATGCTCTGCTTGGCGAATGATTGCTGCTCTGCATCCTTTTCAGCTGAATCGCTAATAAACCTCGGTGGCACTTCCTTCCACTTGGTGAGACCTTTTATTGGGAAAAATCAGGGATTGGGTGCTTCTCTCTGTCTCACCAGGGTAACGAACTCTTCGATGAGTCTAATTGGTCTCTGCCTCCTGGCAAAGACCCCTAAATTCCTGCTCTAAAACAAAGGGAGTCCAGTGGGGACCACTTCTCCCTGTCTCCTCCTTCCTGTGCAGGGGACACCCCCGACGTCCAGCTGTTCAACTTGCCCCGCAAATGCATCCGCTTCTTCTTCCCCACCCGGAAGTGCCTCATCTTTGACCGTCCCACCAGTCGGAAGAACCTGCACCGCTTGGAGCAGATGGAGGAGAGTGAGCTGGAACCCGACTTTGTGGAGCAGGCCAACCAGTTCTGCAACTACATCTTCTGGACCTCCAAGGAGAAGACTCTCCCAGGGGGACATGTGGTCACTGGGCACTGTGAGTCCCTCCCTCCTGCCCCCCTTCCTCTGAGCCAATGCCGCAGTTGTAGCATGATGCGGTGCTATCTCTGGCCTCCACTTTGTTCCTCTGAGGTTTGTGATGGTTTGTGAGCATAAAGGCCAAAGGGGCCAAGGACCTGTACCTCTTCCCCTTGGCTTCTTCCACACTGTGCTGGGCATCATTATCTGACACCTGCCTTACGTCACTGCCTTCCTCCTCACAGTACTGGCCAAGTTGGCAGAAAGCTATGTGGAGACCATCTGCAGTGGGAAGGTGCCCTGCATGGAGAGCTCAGTGCTGGCCTTGGCGGAGATGGAGAACACAGCCGCAGTGGAGGAAGCTGTGTCCTGCTATGAGAAGCTGATAGGGCAGAGGCTGAGCCTGCCCACAGAGAGCATCCAGGAGCTGCTGGGGGTCCATGCTGAGTGTGAGAAGGAGGCCCTCCAGGTGTTCATGAAACGTGCCTTCAAGGACGATGAGCTACGCTTCCAGATTAAGCTCATGGTGAGTTGCCCCCCAAGATGAGCCATTGATAAGGCCTGAAAAGGGGGGGGGGGTCTCATGGGGAAGGGATCCCCAGGGGCAGAAGGGGCACCAGTCCCACTGGCAGCACTCCCAGCCCCACGGGATTGGTGTCTACAATAAGGTTTACAATAGGAAAAAGCAGTAAAATAAAGCAGAAGCAAAATGCAGCAGTTTAACCGAGCAGAAGCTTCCAAACACAACAGCAGAGCAAATGAGCTTTAGCTATTCAAGGAGCAAAGGCAGGCCTTATTGGAAGGAACTAAGTTTCTATATAGGAAAGTTAAGTGTCTCACTCTCTGTCTCTAAGTATCTCAAGACATCTTTCATGCTGTCACCCTCCTCTCTGGGTGCGGATTTCCACGTGACTGTGGACTTAGGAAGGGAGGCATGTCCTTGAGAGTTATGAGTCTTAGCGAACAGGAGATAGCAGGGAGAAGAGAGAGACAGGCACCGAGGATAACCTATAACACTAACACCAGCTGCCCGCCTACCCTTGACATCAGAGTGGGTTGTAACCTTATGGAGGGCATGATCGATCTTCTGGCTGAATATGGCTGCTGGAGAAAGCGCTCCATGCCCCTTGGCAGCCCTTCTGCGGCTCTTGGGCTCTCAGCCATATCCGTCCTCTGTGCCTCCTTTTCTGCCAGAAAACTCTGGATGACCGGAAGGAGGAATACTGCCGAAGGAATGAGCAGGAATCCTCTAAACACTGTCAGGCCCTGCTGGCCTCGCTCTCCGTGGAGCTGGAGGAGAAGGTGCACAGTTGGGTCTACTCCCAGCCCAACGGACACAAGCAGTTTGTGGAAGACCTGAAGGATGTTGAGGAACGATACTACCGGGAACCTAAGAAGGGGGTGATGGTAAGGAAGGAAAATAGGAAGGAAGGAGGGAGGGAAGCAATGAGGGAAGGAAGAAAAGAACGATGGAAGGAAGGGCTGGGCCATGAAAGACAGTCATGCAGGGCTACCCTGGTGATTCTTGGCCAGATCAGAGAAGTTCACGCATCCAGGCATAAAAATAAGTAAATATTATTAGGGCTCGGCAGTTTCGTTCGTTAATTTCATAATTCGTTATTAATTTGTATTTAAATTAGCTTACGATCCGATATTGAGCCATTCTGGAATAGTGTGAGGAGTTTTTTAGATTCGAAACAATTTTTTCAATTTATTTCGTTATTGTTTCGTTATTGTTTCAAAATTGTTTCGAAATTATTTCGTAATTATTTCGTAATTATTTTCGCATGTCTGGTGCAAGTTTTATAGTTGTTGTTTGTTTTATTATCACACCAACAGTCAACAACAGAGGGAGAGGGAAGCTTCAGGAGTTCCCCCTGTCCCGTTTGGAGGTTTTTTTAGCATATTGCGCAATCGCGTCCGCCATTAACGAATCAATCATGAAATTTACGAAATTTCGTAAATTTTGAAATTTTTAAAAGGAAAATTTCAGAATTATTTAAAAAAACGAAACGCAAGGGCCACCTAAAAACAAATCGAGTTTAGAAACAAATTTTTCCGTGGTTGCCCAGCCCTAAATATTATGCCAAGGTAGCACACTCCCAACCAAACCTGCAACGCAAACATTAGTGGCAACGAGTGGGTCTCAGTGGAGGAATAAGAGGGCCGCAGCTGGTATGTCAGCATTCATGTTTGTTTATTTATTTATTTATTTATTTATTTAAAAGTTTTGTATACTGACCTTCTCACCTCTCTTGAGGGACACAGACCGGTTTCCAACCAAAATATCACATACAGTCAATAAAATATCATAATTCATATTACAATAAAACATTAAAACAGCAATTACATTCAATAACTATAGTGGTCAGTTGTCACTAAAATAGTTGCTCGTCACCCTCCATCCATATCTCAGGGTGTTGGCTCACTCGTCGAATGCCTGCCTCCATAACCACGTCTTCACCTGTTTCCTAAATGTCAGGATAGAAGGGGCGATTCTGATCTCCAGTGGGAGAGAGTTCCAGAGTCAAGGGGCCACCACCGAGAAGGCCCTGTCCCTCGTCCCCACCAGACACGCATGCGAGGCTGGTGGGACCGAGAGCAGCGCCTCTCCAGACAATCTTAATAATCTTGATGGTTCATAGGGGAGAATACGTTCGGAGAGGTAAACATAGAACTAAAGAGTTGGAAGAGACCTCCTGGACCATCATCCAGTCCAACTCCATTCTGCCAAGAAGCAGGAATATTGCATTCAAATCACCCCTGACAGATGGCCATCCAGCCTCTGTTTAAAGGATCATGTTTGCATTGATGTTTGCATCATGTTTGCATTGATGTTGCAGATTCCCAAAGAACAGCCCTCCAAATTCAGAAGCTGAGGGAAGTGACCTTGTGTTGGTAGCCAAAGGTTGGGGAACGGGTGCCCCCATGGGCCCCCCAGAATCCCCTCACTGGTGCCAGGAGAGGGGGTCCTTGGGGCAGATCCTTTGGCAGTGTCCAGTCCAGGCCTTTCCTGACGGTCCTCCTGAGCTCTGCTTCCTCCATCTAGGCAGAGGAGGCCCTGAAGCAGTTCCTGGAGGGCAAGGATGCCATCAGCAGAGCCATTCTCCAAAGCGACACGGCCCTCAGTGAGAAGGAGAAGCAAATGGAAGGTGAGTTCTTGTGGGTTTTTTCGGGCTATATGGCCATGTTCTAGAGGCATTTCTCCTGACGTTTCGCCTGCATCTATGGCAAGCATCCTCAGAGGTGAGGTCTGTTGGAAGTGGGAAAATGGGTTTATATATCTGTGGAATGACCAGGGTGAGACAAAGGACTTTGTCAGTTGGGCTAGGTGTGTTAATGTTTCAATTGACCATCTTGATTGGCATACGATGGGCTGACTGTGCCTGGAGCAAACTCTTCTTGAAAGGTAATTAGATGTCCCTGCCTGTTTCCTCTCTGCTGTTTTTGCTGTGGCATTTTTTGAATTTTTTAATACTGGTAGCCAGATCTTGTTTATTTTCATGGTCTCCTCCTTTCTGTTGACATTGTCCACATGTTTGTGGATTTCAATGGCTTCTCTGTGTAGCCTGACATGGTGGTTGTGAGAGTGGTCCAGCATTTCTGTGTTCTCCAATCATATGCTGTGTCCAGGCTGGTTCCTCAGGTGCTCTGCTATGGCTGACTTCTCTGGTTGAAGGAGTCTGCAGTGCCTCTCATGTTCCTTGATTCGTGTCTGGGCAATCCTGCTGCTGCCTTTGGTGGTCCCTATGGAGACTTCTTGTCCACAGCTGCGTGGTCTACGGTAGACTCCTGCAGAAGTGAGAGGATCCCACTTGTCCTTTGCTGAACAGAGCATTGGTTGGATTTTCTTGGTGGGTCTGTAGATTGTTTGTAGGTTGTGTTTCCTCATCAGCTTCCTTCTGCGGTCAGTGGTTCCCTTGATGCCTGGCAAGAACATTTTTCCTTGGGGTGGATCTTCATCTTTGCTCTCGTGGCTTGTTCTCGGTCTTGCAGCTCTTCTGGTGTCTGAGGTGGAGTCTCCTTTGGCCTGGAGAGCCCAGTTGAGGTGGTTCAGTTCATCTTGGAGGAGGTGGGCTTCGCAGATTCTTTTTGCACGGTCTGCCAAGGCTTTAATGGGGCTTCTTTTTTGACTTGGGTGATGGTTGGAGTTTTTATGTAGATATCTATCTGTGTGTGTGGGTTTTCTGTAGACGGTGTGACCCAATTGTTGATCTGGTTTACGGAGGTGAGCCCCACTTCTGGCCCGGAAAGAGGAACTGGTTACAGGCCTCACCTTTCAGCAGTTAAAGGCCCAGAGCTGCATCAAGTGAACATTGTGTGGGAGGTGAGGGTCTGCAGAGGTTCACCCTTCTTTCCATTCCTCCCTTTCCTCCCTTTTCCTCCATTTGCTGGGCAGAAGCCCGGGCACAGGCAGATGCGACCCAGAGGGAGCAGGAGGTCCAGCAGCAGAAGCAGGCTGAGCTGGAGCAGAAGAAGCAGGACCAGCAGAGGAGCTGCCAGGAGAACATCCAGCAGCTGATGCTCAAGATGAAGCACGTTCATGAGCAAATCCTGGAGGAGCATAAGAAGATGCTGGAGAGCCGGCTGGCGGTAAGCATCTCCAGAGTCCCAGTGTCCGGACCCTTTAAACCCCCCCCCCCTCCTTTTCGCCCCTTCCACTACAGGAGCCCCTTCGGTCTGTGAAAGGTGTTGCACCTCAGAGTAGAGCCACCTTGCTTAAGGCACCAAGGGACACACCAGCAATTGATTTGTAGTTTTATTTAAAATAAAAGATAAAAAGGTCAAAAGGCAAAAGTATATTTCAAAAGATCATAGAATCCTAGAATCCTAGAATCCTAGAGTGGGAAGAGACCTCCTGGGCCATCATCCAGTCCAACCCCATTCTGCCAAGAAGCAGGAATATTGCATTCAAATCACCCCTGACAGATGGCCATCCAGCCCCTGTTTAAAAGCTTCCAAAGAAGGAGCCTCCACCACACTCCGGGGCAGAGAGTTCCACTGCTGAACGGCTCTCACAGTCAGGAAGTTCTTCCTCATGTTCAGATGGAATCTCCTCTCTTGTAGTTTGAAGCCATTGTTCCATTGCGTCCTAGTCTCCAGGGAAGCAGAAAGGAAGCTTGCTCCCTCCTCCTCCCTGTGGCTCCCTCTCACATATTTATACATGGCCCTCATCATGTCTCCTCTCAACCTTCTCTTCTTCAGGCTAAACATGCCCAGTTCCCTAAGCCGCTCCTCATAGGGCTTGTTCTCCAGACCCTTGATCATTTTAGTCGCCCTCTTTCTCTGGACACATTCCAGCTTGTCAATATCTCTCTTGAATTGTGGTGCCCAGAATTGGACACCATATTCCAGGTGTGGTCTAACCAAAGCAGAATCAATCCAAGGTAACATAGGTAAACAAGATCTATGAAGACACAGGCAAGGCAAAGTCCCTTAAGTACAAGACAAAGTCCTTAAAACATTTATTTATT
Source organism: Anolis sagrei (assembly GCF_037176765.1). Taxonomy (NCBI): domain Eukaryota; kingdom Metazoa; phylum Chordata; class Lepidosauria; order Squamata; family Anolidae; genus Anolis; species Anolis sagrei. The sequence goes on from NC_090035.1 coordinate 82,632,196, forward strand.
TATTTATTTATTATTTTATTTATTTACTTTATATCTATACCGCTTTTCTCAGCCCTCAGGCGACTCAAAGCGGTGAACAACATCAGTACAAAACATCACAAAACAAGTATAGGGCAATTAAAATCAATTGTAACATAAATCATTAACATCAGTATAACAATCATTAGTGCCTCAACAGTAAAATCAGAATCCAGTCTCGTCACCCATTATTCCGTATTCCTATGTTCAATTACACTGTTTAATCAAATGCTTATTCAAACAGCCAGGTCTTCAATCTCCTCCGAAACACCAGCAGGGAGGGGGCCAATCTGATATCTGCAGGCCGAGGGGCCACCACTGAGAAGGCCCTGTCTCTCATCCCCACCAAGCGCGCCTGTGATGCAGGCGGGACCGAGAGCAGGGCCTCCCCAGATGATATTAGTGTCCTAGCCGGTTCATAGGAGGAGATACATTCGGAGAAGTAAGTAGGGCCAGAACCGTTTAGGGCTTTATAGGCTAACGCCAGCACTTTGAATTGTGCCCGGTAGCAAACTGGTAGCCAGTGGAGCTGGCGCAACAGAGGAGTTGTGTGCTCCCTGAGTGCCGCTCCTGTTAGCAACCTGGCTGCCAAGCGCTGGATCATTTGAAGCTTCCGAGCAGTCTGCAGAGGCAACCCCACGTAGAGAGCGTTGCAGTAATCTATGCGGGATGTAACCAGAGCGTGGACCACCGTGGTCAAGTCAGACTTCGCAAGGTACGGGCGCAGCTGGCGCACAAGTTTTAACTGTGCGAATGTTCCCCTGGTCACCGCTGAAACCTGAACATGAAAAGCTTGGTTAAAGTGTGAAGTTGCTCTGACACTGAGGCACATTCAGACAGTCTGTTTAATACTCTTGGGCCAGCATGAAGGCATTCCTATTGCCTCGGGCCTCTCTCTCTCTCTTGCCTCCCTGCGATCCTGACACTCCTTCACACTTTCAGTTCCAAGCGATCAGCCCTATCTAAATCACCGGCCCAGTCGAAGTCAAATCCCTCATTAGATGGCTGAGAACTATCCTCCGCCCTTCCTTCATCAGGCCCCTGGCATTCACTCTCAGTAGTTTCACCTTCCCCAGTGTCAAGCCTTGTTGTGGGAAACAACTGAACTCCTGGCCCCCCGATCCTGGTCTTCCTTGTCTAACACAGGAACATCCTTGCTTTCTAGGCCTGGGTAACAACGCAAAAATTTGTTTCTAAAATCGATTTGTATTTGGGGGTTTTTTTGTTTCGATATTTAAAATAATTACAAAATTTTCCCTTAAAAAAGTTCGGTATTTACGAAATTTCGTTAATATTTACAAAACATTTTGTAAAGATGGCGCCCTTTTTTTTTCAATATTTTTTCAATATTTTTTTAATTTAATTATTAATTTAGTAGAATAGGGAGGAGAAATTATTATTAAGGAGGGAAGGCAGGCACTCACTCTGGCGGGCCCTCAAGCGCTGCCGCCGAGTCGGGCCCGGCTCCTCCAAAGCTAAGGTTTCAGTGCGGAATTGGGAGAAGGGGGTCCCCAAAGGCCATCTAGTCCAGCCCTCTGCTATGGTCTCAATGCGAAATTGGGAGAAGGGCTCCCCAAAGGCCATCTAGCCCAGCCCTTAGCTAAGGTTTCAGTGCGGAATTGGGAGAATGAAGCACACCCACCGCAAAGGTGAGGAAGGAGGGACGGGCCGCCTTCCCGCTGAGGGTCGCTCGCCCTCTCGCTCGCTCGCTTGCTCAGCCGGCGCCTTCCCCGCCCTCTCCTCCTCCTCCTCCTCCTCCTCCTCCTCTTTCAGGCTCTGACTGGCTAAGGAGAGGAGAGAGAGGAGAGCTCCCAGCAAGCATCTAGCCTAGCAGCCATCTTACGTATTTCCGAAATGGACGGAAATACAAAAATATTTGGCGCATGCCGTTTCGATATTTAAAAACACTTCCGGGTTTAAAAATAAGTTTTGTAATCGTTTTGTAATTGCTAAAATTAACGAATATTTAACGAATTACAAAATTAACGAACGAAACCGCCCAGGCCTATTGCTTTCCATCTGATCATCCCCATCAGAATCATTTTATTTCGGTGACTTCTACCTCGCCCTTCTCACCCCGGAGGGGACTCAGGGCGGCTTACAAAGGCACAATTCGATGCCGGCAACAACATAACAGTAGAATAAAAACAATATAGCAGCAATTAAACAATTAACAATCTGCATTACCACAATAAAACCAATAAAACTGATTTCACCTAATTAACAGTCAGCGTTCGCCATCTCATAGTCCACATTCCAATTCCACTTTGTCAGTCCTGTCAGTCCTAGTCATCTAATTGTCTTTATCTAGTTGTCAGATTGCCCGAAGGCCTGGTCCCACAACCACGTTTTTAATTTCCTCCTGAAGGAGAGAAGGGATGTTGATGACCTAATTTCCCTCGGGAGTGAGTTCCACAGGTGAGGGGCCACCACTGAGAAGGCCCTGCTCCTCATCCCCACCAACCTCACTTGTGATAGCGGTGGGGTCGAGAGCAGGGCTTCCCCAGATGATCTCAAACTCCGGGGTGGGACGTAGATGCGTTCGGACAGATACGCTGGATCATTGATACCATCACTCTGTGATTCCAGCTGAGTCACAACAAAAGGGTTCTTTGGAGAGAAACAGAGGTCCCTTTGCAAGGGTGGCTCCATGCTAGGGCACTTGGTCTCCCAGTCGCCCCCCTCTATATTATTATTATTATTATTATTCACTTTATTTGTACCCGCGCAGCATCTCCCAAAGGACTCGATGTGGCTTACAAAGGTCAAGGCCTCAACACAACACAACACAACAATATAACACCAAACGCAAATTAAAAACAGTTAAAGCAATATTAAACGACATGCAATAAACAATACATCAAGACATAATAAAACTGGGCCAGGCCAGAGTAGTGGGTACAAGATTAAAAGTGCTGATATGGCAGGAGGTATACGAGGATTATAGGGCAAGTGCAGAGTGCGGTGTGCAGTAATCTTAGTTCTACTAAAGTGCTTTGAGGACTTGTTATTGGAGATTCCTATTCTGGAAAGGCACATTGGAACAGCCAGGTCTTCAAGCTCTTTCTAAAGACTGCCAGTGTAGGGGCCTGTCTAAGATCTTTAGGGAGGGTGCTCCAGAGTCGGGGGGCCACCACAGAAAAGGCCCTGTCTCGTGTCCCCACCAAACGCGCTTGTGACACAGGCAGAATCACGAGCAGGGCTTCACCAGATGACCAAAGTGAACGTGTGGGTTCATAGATGGAGATGCGGTCACGCAGGTAGGCTGGTCCCAAACCGTTTAGGGCTTTGTAGGTGAGCACCTGCACCTTGAATTGGGCTCGGAAGATAAATGGCAGCCAGTGGAGCTCCTTGAACAGGAGGGTTGACCTCTCTCTGTAAGGAGCCCTAGTCAGCATCCTGGCTGCTGCCCGTTGGACCAGTTGGAATTTCCGAGCCGTTTTCAAGGGCAGCCCCACGTAGAGCGCATTGCAATAATCCAATCTAGAGGTGACCAAGGCATGGACCAGCCCGGCCAGATCAGCCCCTCTCCCTAGCTTCTGCCCCACTCTCTATGGGTCCGCTCTCTCTCCCTCCCTCTTCCTGCAGGAGCAAGAGGCGCTGGTGAATGAGGGGCTCCAGGTGGAGGCCGGGCGGATGAAGGAGGATGTCCAGGACTTGAGAGAGAAGAGCGCCAGGGTCAAGGAGTTCTCCTGGACGAACACAGCCATGCTGCTGCTGATAGCTTGCAGAAACTATTGGCCGCAGATCATCGAAAAGGGTGTTGGACTGTTCATGTGATCAGGGTCTCCTTCCGCAGCCCCCTCCCCTCTCTGCTTCTTCCACTGCTGCCTTTTGTCCTTCGCTGTGGCCTTGTCCCTGTGGCTCTTTGGGCCAAATGCACTAGGTTTGATGTCGATAGGAACTTTAGGAGGGTTGTCTCCAAGGGGAGAGGACCCTTAGTTCCCACCAAAGAGGGAACGCTACTTTGGCAAGCCTTCAGAGAAGCCTGATTCCAACAATTTTATTAATAGGTTCTTGTGGGTTTTTTCGGGCTATATGGCCATGTTCTAGAGGCATTTCTCCTGACGTTTCGCCTGCATCTATGGCAAACATCCTCAGAGGTGGTGAGGTCTGTTGGAACTAGGAAAGTGGGTTTATATATCTGTGGAATGACCAGGCTGGGACAAAGGACTCTTGTCTGCTGGAGCTAGGTGTGAATGTTTCAACTGACCACCTTCATTAGCATTTGAAGGCCTGGCTGAGCCTGGGGAAATCTTTTGTTGAGAGGTGTTAAGCTGTGCTTGGTTGTTTCCTCTCTGCTGTTTTGCTGTTGTAATTTTAGAGGTTTTTTAATACTGGTAGCCAGATTTTGTTCATTTTCATGGTCTCCTCCTTTCTGTTGAAATTGTCCACATGCTTGTGGATTTCAATGGCTTCTCTGTGTAGTCTGACATGGTGGTTGTGCGAGTGGTCCAGCATTTCTGTGTTCTCAAATACTATGCTGTGTCCAGGCTGGGTCCTCAGGTGCTCTGCTATGGCTGATTTCTCTGGTTGAAGGAGTCTGCCGTGCCTTTCATGTTCCTTGATTCGTGTTTGGGCATTGCTGCGTTTGGTGGTCCCTATGTAAACTTGTCCACAGCTGCATGGGATACGGTAGACTCCTAGTTCTAACAGACCTCACTACCTCTGAGGATGCTTGCCATAGATGCAGGCGAAACGTCAGGAGAAATGCCTCTAGAACATGGCCATATAGCCTGAAAAAACCCACAAGAACCTATTGATTCCAGCCAATTTTATTAATATTAAAAATTGAAATGAGACTCTTGCCAAAGCGAAGAAGAGGCATCGAGGTTTAATGAGCGATACAGCTGGATTGGATGCAATGCAGTGATAGCTCACATGCAAGGCATCCCAGTACAGAGATCAGAGGCATTTTTATAGGAAAAATTCTGTTGATGTAGTCCCAAAGTTGTAAATTAATGGTAGACTTCTTCCATCCTGGATCCACCCGAGCTTCCTGACCAGGTGTTGATCTTCTTGATTGGTGTTGACAAACACAAGGCTTGTGTTGACTTCCTTCTTAACATAAGGAAGGTTGCAAACATTTCTGTAACCACTGTCCCAGTTCTTATCAGAGTTTACTCTTCAGATCTCATCAGCGGGTTTTAATCTCAAAGCAGCAAGCAGGGAGTTAGTCATTACAGGCCTTAATATTTTACTGGCATCTCCAAAATTATTAGCTCCATTCATACATCCTTCCATTCTTCCATTCATTCCCACACATAATTATTAAATTCACATTTAACAAATTTGCACATTGAATTCCTTATTACATATTCCCCCTCTTGCATATTGATTTCAATTTTAAATCGATATGCAACATATAGTAAAGGAACCTCTGATTGCCCTTTCAACAGCTGGCCGCTTCCTGGATTGATTTACCCAAAAGGAGCGGGAAGGAGTGATAGGTTTGGGTGTCAGGGCAAGAATAAGGAGAATACATGGGGGAATACAGAAATCCACAGAAATTCATATCCAATATCTCCTTCCCCATCCCACCCGCCAAAGAAATTTAATAAAGAGATTATTTTCAAGCAATATGAGTCCATCGTTCATTTTGAGGGAAGTTCATGAGTGGGAAAGATGTCCTCGTGAGTCCAAAACATTAGGCAGAGCTCTTAAAGCCCAAAAGGAAAGTCTGTTGATTTCCCACTGAGCCATTGGGTGGAATTCTGCTACTCTGGGATCGAAGCTAGTCCTTGGGAAACTACAACTCTTATGAAGGGCAGGTGGATCTGGAATTGGTTAAATGGACGAACCCAGAGGATGCTCACTAATGCTTCCTCTTCATCTTGGAAAGAAGTGACAAGTGGAGTGCCCAAAGCAGGGTTCCGTCCTGGGCCCGGTCCTGCTCAGGATCTTTATTAACGACTTAGATGAAAGGCGAGAAGGCAGGATCATCAAGTTTGCAGACGGGACCAAATTGGGAGGGATAACCAAGACTCCAGAGGACAGGAGCAGGATTCAAATCCATCTTGACAGATTAGAGAGATGATTGGCCAAAACTAACAAAATGAAGTTCAACAGGGACAAATGCAAGATACTCCACTTTGGCAGGAAAAACGAAATGCAAAGAGACAGAATGGGGGACGATGATGCCTGGCTCGAGAGCAGGACGTGTGAAAAAGATCTTGGAGTCCTCGTGGACAGGAAGTTAAACATGAGCCAGGAATGTGATGTGGCGGCAAAAAAAGCCAATGGGATTTTGGCCTGCATCAAGAGGAGCATAGTGTCTAGATCTAGGGAAGTCATGCTCCCCATGCTCTATTCTGCCTTGGTTAGACCACACCTGGAATATTGTGTCCAATTCTGGGAACCACAATTCAAGAGAGATATTGACAAGCTGGAATGTGTCCAGAGGAGGGCGACTAAAAGGATCAAGGGTCTGGAGAACAAGCCCTATGAGGAGCGGCTTAAGGAGCTGGGCATGTTTAGCCTAAAGAAGAGAAGGCTGAGAGGGGATATGATGAGGGCCATGTATAAATATGTGAGGGGGAGCCACAGGGAGGAGGAGGGAGCAAGCTTCCTTTCTGCTTCCCTGGAGACTAGGACGCAAAGGAACAATGGCTTCAAACTACAAGAGAGGAGATTCCATCTGAACATGAGGAAGAACTTCCTGACTGTGAGAGCCGTTCAGCAGTGGAACTCTCTGCCCCGGAGTGTGGTGGAGGCTCCTTCTTTGGAAGCTTTTAAACAGAGGCTGGATGGCCATCTGTCAGGGGTTATTTGAATGCAATATTCCTGCTTCTTATCAGAATGGGGTTGGACTGGATGGCCCAGGAGGTCTCTTCCAACTCTAGGATTCTAGGATTCTAAGTCCCAAGATCCAGCCGTTCCCCAAAATGGCTGTTAGTGCCTTGGCAATGTGACCAAGACTTAACCCCTACTGTGCAGTCTGATGCCCTTGCCCTTTGCAGAACTATAAGTCACTATCCTTATTTGGGGGGGGGGGGTGCTCGACTTAAGGTTGGAGAAGAATATTGTGCTTCCTTCGCCTGAGGGCAGTGCTGGGAGATGTTCTCCCAGGGCCTTACCACACATTTCACAGGCACAGTAGCTGCTCTGAGGCTTCTTCTGGAGAGAGAAAACAGGGTTTAAGTAAACATAACAACATCATCAACAGCAACAATAATTCCTTGGGGGCAGCACCTGGGTATGCACCCCATGAGCAAGGCCTATTCCCTCAGTCCAAAGTGCACTTGGTCTTGGGGGCAGGGGGCAATGATGGACCTTGGGGCCCAAGCACCGCCCACTGAAGGCATTGGAGAGGGGGGAGCCCAGATCACAATCCCACTGGACAGACAGACAGATGCAGATAGATCGATAGGCACATGTGCATACTTGTCAATGGTCTGCTATGTATTGGTCTTCAGTTGTATCCAGAACTCACGTATTGGATGCCGATTCTGCTATTTTGTTGTGTTTAATGGTGCTTCTCTCACCATGAGCGGCTTTTTTGTATCTCCACCCACTTGAGTCCGTACTGCCTCTCTTATACATTATTTGAGCACCTCATACAGGATGCATACATATATTGGTGCTGATATCATCGTATCTGGGCCCTGACTGATGACAAGGGATTGCGGGAGGCCTCTCTGTCCAGCTCTTCACCTGTCTGCCAATATCTACCTGTCTGAGGTTTTAAGCCCTGCTTTGGAATTATGCTTGTTTGACCATGCACTGTATGCTTCCCTTGGATCAGACATGACTGTTTGCTAAATAAAAGTATCTGTTGCCACCTTTCACAACTGCGTTCGAGAACTGCCTTGCGAAACTTGTGTTGGTTCAATATTGCATTTGTGCGCATTCAGAAAAAGACCTACAAGTCACTCTAAACACCTTCACAGAAGCATACGAGAAGCTCGGCCTGTCGTTGAGCATAGAGAAAACCAAAGTGCTCTTCCAGCAGACATCAGCCAATCCCTCCCCAATGCCAGAAATAGAGCTCAATGGTGTAACATTAGAAAACGTTGACTATTTCCACTCCCTTGGCAGCCACCTCTCCACCAAAGTCAACATTGACACTGAAATACAACACCGCCTGAGCTCTGCGAGTGCAGCATTCTTCCAAATGAGGCAGGGAGTATTTGAGGACTGGGACATCCGTAGGGAGACCAAGGGGCTTGTTTATAAAGCTATTCCCCTCCCAACCCTGCTATACGCCTGCGAGACATGGACTGTCTACAGACGTCACATGCAACTCCTGGAACAATTCCATTAGCGCTGCCTCCAAAAATCCTCCAAAAATCTCTTGGGAAGCCAGGCGGAGAAATGTCACCGTGCTGGAAGAAGCAAAAACCACCAGCAGCATTGAAGCGATGCTCCTCCACCATCAACTCCGCTGGACCGGCCACATTGTCTGAATGTCCAAAGATCATCGTCTCCCAAAGCAGTTGCTCTACTTCAAACTCAAGAACAGAAAACGGAATGTTGGAGGACAGGAAAAGAGATTGAAAGATGGGCTCACAGCCAATCTCAAAACTTGTAGTATAGACACATAGAACTGGGAAGCCCTAGCCCTTGAGCGCTCTAACTGGAGGTCAGCTGTGACTAGCAGTGCTGCAGAATTTGAAAAGCCACGAATGGAAGGCAAAAGGGAGAAACATGTCAAGAGGAAGGCACATCATAGAATCATAGAATCCTAGAGTTGGAAGAGACCTCCTGGGCCATCATCCAGTCCAACCCCATTCTGCCAAGAAGCAGGAATATTGCATTCAAATCACCCCTGACAGATGGTCATTCAGCCTCTGTTTAAAAGCTTCCAAAGAAGGAGCATACACCACACTCCCTCCGGGGCAGAGAGTTCCACTGCTGAACGGCTCTCACAGTCAGGAAGTTCTTCCTCATGTTCAGATGGAATCTCCTCTCTTGTAGTTTGAAGCCATTGTTCCCTTGCGTCCTAGTCTCCAGGGAAGCAGAAAGGAAGCTTGCTCCCTCCTCCCTGTGGCTTCCTCCTCCCTGTGGCTTCCTCTCACATATTTATACATGGCTATCATATCTCCTCTCAGTCTTCTCTTCTTCCGGCTAAACATGCCCAGCTCCTTAAGCCGCTCCTCATAGGGCTTGTTCTCCAGACCTTTGATCATTTTAGTGATCAAGCCAACCCTGACCGGGATCGCCTCCCACCTGAAAACCAATGTCCTTACTGCAGGAGAACATGCAAGTCAAGAATAGGGCTCCACAGCCACCTATGGACCCACCACCAGGACACCGAACTTGGAGGACAATCTTACTCAGACAACAAGGGATCTCCTAAGTCAAGTAAGCAAGTAAGCATGTACATTTGCCTTCATAGAGCTCAAGTAAGTAAGTAAAACTTTATTTCTACCCCGCCCTATCTCCCTGCGGAGATTTGCGGTGGCTCACCACATGAAAGGCAAACATTCAATGCCATAAAACACAACAACAAACAATTCAAATAGAACATTCGACAAAACAAATCCCATAAAAACAATAAAGACAAGACACGCAATAGTAATTAAAAAAAAAATAAGGTTAAAAGCCCCATCCAAATTCCATTCCTTATTTCATGAAGCTGGATCTTTAAACATTCGCATCTCCATATGCCTGAGTACATAGGAAGGTGTTTATTTGCTTCCTAAAGGAAGAGGACAGCGCTGGGGCCATTCCGATCTCCTTCGCGAGGGGGTTCCAGAGACGGGAGGAGGCGGGGCAACTGCAGAGAAGGCCCTCTCTTTCTCTCTCGTTCTCACCAGCCAGGTTTGGGACGGGGGTGGGACCGAGAGGAGAGCCTCCTCTGCTGACCACAGCATCTGGTCAGGTTCATATGAGGATATGTGCTTGGGCAGGTAGTCTGGACCCAAACCATGTAGGGCTTTAAAGGTAACCAGAACTTTAAATTTCACCTGCAAACTGGGAACCAGTGAAGCTGTCATAGCATGGGAGTGGTTCTCTCCCTGTATAGTGCTCTGAACTAGCTGGAGCTTCCGAGCACTCTTTAAAGGCAGTCCTACATAGAGCGCATTGCAATAGTCCAATTGAGATATTACTGATATCGAGCAGGAATTTCATAGAATCATAGAATCCTAGAATCCAAGAGTTGGAAGAGACCTCCTGCGCCATCATCCCATCCATCCCCATTCTGCCAAGAAACAGGAATATTGCATTCAAATCACCCCTGACAGATGGCCATCCAGCCTCTGCTTCAAAGCTTCCAAAGAAGGATCCTCCACCACACTCCCTCCGGGGACAGAGAGTTCCACTGCTGAACGGTTCTCACAGTCAGGAAGTTCTTCCTCATGTTCAGATGGAATCTCCTCTCTTGTAGTTTGAAGCCATTGTTTCGCGTCCTAGTCTCCAAGGAAGCAGAAAACAAGCTTGCTCCCTCCTCCTCCCTGTGGCTTTCTCTCACATATTTATACATGGCCCTCATCATATCTCCTCTCAGCCTTCTCTTCTTCAGGCTAAACATGCCCAGCTCCTTAAGCCACTCCTCATAGGGTTTGTTCTCCAGACCCTTGATCATTTTAGCCGCCCTCCTCTCGACACGTTCCAGCTTGTCAATATCTCTCTTGAATTGTGGTGCCCAGAATTGGACACAATATTCCAGGTGTGGTCTAATATTCCAGGTGTGGGGCGTCAGTGGGTGTGGGCGGGGCTTCGGCAGAGGGGGGTGGGAGGAGGAGGAGTGCAGGTGTGTGTGTGTGTGCGGCGAGGCAGAGTGAAGGGGCGTGGGGTTGCGTGTGTGTGTGTGGCGGGGGGAGTGAAGGGGTGTGGGTTGCGTGTGCATGTGGGGCAGGGCGGGAGAGGGAGTGAAGTGGCGTGGTGTGTTCTGGTGTGATCGTGCTGGGCAGGGCGGGGGAGGGTGCATTGGCCGTTTGCCCATGTGCGCACGCCAGGGACTTTGCGCCATTGCGCATGCTCAGTTGTTTTGTCCTTTTGTGAGTGTGTTGTTGTGTTGTTCAGTATTTTGAATCGATTTCGGCATACCTTGTGGGTTGAGGTATGTGCATGGGAATTTTGTTAAATTTTCGTTGAGGGGTTTTTGAGTTTTGCTGTCCCGTTGGACGGCCATAACAGATTTATAGATATAGATTTATTTATTTATTACTCAAACTTCTATGCGGCCACTCCCCTGGGTCTCGGAGCGTCTTACAAGAACAGGCTAAAATCCAACATAATTTAAAAAAAATTAAAACAATTTAAAAACAGCATTATCAAAGATCAAAGGCCTGTCGAAACAGGTATGTCTTACGTGCCCTGCGGAAAGCTGGTAAGTCCCGCAAGGCACGGACTTCAGGTGGCAGAGTGTTCCAGAGTGATGGTGCCACTGCTGTGAAGGCTCTGCGCCTGGTTGCTGTTAGACGCAAGGTCTTGACACTGGGAATTTCCAACAAATCTTGGTCCTCAGAATGGAGGGATCTCTGGGGTTGGGAGGGGGTGAGGCGGTCCCTCAGGTACATCGGCCCCAGACCATGCAAGGCCTTCAAGGTGAGTCCCATCCCTTTGAAAGTGATCCGGTGCTCAATGGGTAACCAATGCAGCTGCAGGAAGATTGGGGTGATGTGGCATCTCATCGGAGTTCCCGCAAGAAGCCGAGCAGTTGCATTTGGTACCAGCTTGAGCTTCCGGATCACCGACAGAGGAAGGCCAATGTAGAGGGCGTTACAGTAGTCCAGTCTTGAGATGACTGTGGCCTGGATCACCGTAGCAAGGTCGTCCCTGGGCAGGGAGGGGGCCAGCCGTCTAGCCTGCCGCAGGTGGAAGAAAGAAGGTGGTTCTGCTCACGGTGGAGAGAGACCTGGGCCTCCATCCTCAGCAGAGGGTCCAAAAGAACTCCCAGACTCTTGACCAACGATGATGGGTGTAGCGCCTCCTCTCCATCCAGGGTAGGCAGCTGGACATCCCCACTGCCCGGTTGACCCAGCCATAGAATCTCCATCTTTGCTGGATTCACCCTCAACCTGCTGGCACGCAGCCATCCAGTCACAGCCTCAAGGCACAGATGGAAACAATCGGGTACAGAGTCCGGTCGGCCTTCCATCTTCAGCACCAGCTGAGTGTCATCGGCGTACTGGTCACACTCCAGCCCAAAACCTCGAGCCAGCTGAGCAAGTGGGCGCATACAGATGTTAAACAAGAGAGGGGAGAGAATGGCCCCCTGAGGAACCCCACAAGGTAAAGGAAACCTCTCAGGCCTCCCCTCTCCACTCACTGTCCACAGTTGTGAAGGAAGGAGGACAGCCCATTCAAAGCTCTCCCCCTGACTCACTCCAACAGCAGCGAGGCAGTGGGTCAGAAGATTGTGGTCGACTGTGTCCAATGCTGCTGTGAGATCCAATTTGTAGATCATCGACCAAGGCGACCAATGCCATTTCAGTTCCGTAACCAGGTTTGAAACCAGATTGAAATACATCCAGATAATCATAGCCCCAAGTAGCAAAGTCGGTTAAACCCAGACTGAAGATTGACAGATCACAGGTTCAAATCCAGGATAGTGCAGATGAGCTCCCTCTATCAGCTCCAGCTCCCCGTGCAGGGACACGAGAGAAGCCTCCCACAAGGATGGTAACACATCAAAATATCTGAGCATCCCCTGGGCAACATCTTTGTAGCCAATTCTCTCACACCAGAAGCAACTTGCAATTTCTCAAGTCGCTCCTAACACGACAAAAAAAAATAATAGAATCTTAGAGTTGGGCCATCATCCAGTCCAACCCCATTCTGCCAAGAAGCAGGAATATTGCATTCAAAGCACCCCTGACAGATGGCCATCCAGCCTCTGTTTAAAAGCCTCCAAAGAAGGAGCCTCTACCACACTCTGGGGCAGAGAGTTCCATTGCTGAACAGCTCTCTCTCACAGTTAGGAAGTTCTTCCTAACGTTCAGGTGGAATCTCCTTCCTTTCCTGTACTTTGAAGCCATTACTCCATTGTTTCCTAGGTTTGCATAAGCTGGGCCTAACAGCGGGAGCTCACCCCACTCCCCAGATTCAAACAACCAACCTTTCGGTCAGCAAGTTCAGCAGCTCAGCGGTTCAACCGGGGACTCCGGGTGCATCTATCCTGTAGAATTAGCACACTCTGAATGTACTTTAAACTGCTCCGGCTCAATGCTATGGGTTGCTGGAAATTGCAGTTTGGCATTTTTGGACCTTGTAAAATCATATTATGTCATTGAGTCATGGCAATTCAGCTGCATTAATTTGGTAATTACGGAAGGAAGTCCAAAAGGAAATTTAATTTGGGCAAAGTCCAGGGTAAACAGAGCTCTGCAAAATTGACATCACCAGCAAACGGCTTTCCCTGTGAGTTGCTCTCGCCAGTTCAGAGTTGGAGAGAAGGCGCACGAGACGCCATTCGGAGGCCCACCAGAGAAAAAGGATTTGGAGATGGCCGGGAAAATAAGTTGCCCTGAGAAGCAAAGCAATGGGAAGAGCCTGCTGTTTGCAGGTGAGTTCCTGGGAGCAGGAGAGAGGGGAATAATCTCTGCAAACTCTGTTCCAAATTGTCCTAAGTTCAAATACAAGTCAGGTTTCCATGCTCTGAAAAGCTCGGCACCAGAAGTTATCTGTGTTGCAGATTTTGGAGCATTAACCTATGATGAGGCTTGGCTCGAAAGCAGGATGTGTGAAAAAGATCTTGGGGTCCCTGTGGACAACAAGTGAAACATGAGCCAGGAATGTGATGTGGTGGCAAAAAAGCCAATGGGATGTTGGCCTGCATCAAGAGGAGCCTAGTATCCAGATCCAGGGAAGTCATGCTCCCCATGCTCTATTCCACTTTGGTTAGACCACACCTGGAATATTGTGTCCAATTCTGGGCATCACAATTCAAGAGAGATATTGACAAGCTGGAATGTGTCCAGAGGAGGGTGACTGAAATGATCAAGGGTATGGAGAACAAGCCCTATGAGGAGCGGCTTATTTCCCTCTTTCTCTCCCTCCTTCTCTCTTTCCTTCTTTCTCTCTTTCCTTCCTTCTTTCTCTCCTTCCCTCCTTCTTTCCCTTCCTCCTTCCCTCTTTCTCTCCCTCCTTCTCTCCTTCCTTCTCTACCCTACTTTCTTTCCTTCCCTCCTTCGTTTCGTTCTTCTTTCCCTCTTTCTTTCCCTCCTTCTCTCTTTCCTTCTTTATCTCTTTTAGGGCTGGGCGGTTTCGTTCGTTAATTTCGTAATTCGTTAATAATTCGTATTTAAAGTAGCTTACGATCCGATATTGAACCATTCAGGAGCAACTAAAAATCGAAATGAATTTTTCAATTCATTTTGTAATTGTTTCGTAATTGTTTCGAAATTGTTTCGTAATTATTTCCGTATGTCTGGTGCAAGTTTTATAGTTGTTGTTTGTTTTATCAGTGATAAAAAAATAAATTATCACACCAACAGTCAACAACAGAGGGAGAGGGAAGCTTCAGAAGTTCCCCCTCTCCCATTTGGAGGGTTTTTTAGCGTATTGCGCTGTCGCGTCTGCCATTAACGAATCGATTCGTTATTGTTTCGAAATTGCTTCGTAATTGTTTTGTAATTTACGAAATTTCGTATATTTTGAACTTTTTTAAAGAAAAAATTCGGAATTCTTTTAAAAAACAAAATGCAAAAACCCCCTAAAAACGAATCGAGTTTAGAAACAATTTTTTCCGTGGTTGCCCAGCCCTAATCTCTTTCCATCCTTCTTTCCCTTCTTCTTTCCCTCTTTCTTTCTCTCCTTCTCTCTTTCCTTCTTTCTTCCCTTCTTCTTTTCCTTCTTTCCCTCTTTCTCTCCCTCCTCTCTTTCCTTCTTTCTCTCTTTCCCTCCTTCTTTCCCTTCTTCTTTCCCTCTTTCTTTCCCTCCTTCTCTCTTTCCTTCTTTATCTCTTTCCCTCCTTCTTTCCCTTCTTCTTTCCCTCTTTCTTTCTCTCCTTCTCTCTTTCCTTCTTTCTTTCCTTCCCTTCTTCTTTTCCTTCTTTCCCTTCTTCTTTCCCTCTTTCTTTCTCTCCTTCTCTCTTTCCTTCTTTCTCTCTTTCCCTCCTTCTTTCCCTCTTTCTCTCCCTCCTTCACTCTTTCCCTCTTTCTCTCTTTCCCTCCTTCTTTCCCTCGTTCTCTCCCTTTTCTCTCTTTCCTTCCTTCTTTCTTTCCTTCCCTCCCTCTTTCCTTTCTTCTTTCCCTCTTTCTCTCTCTCTTCAACCCAGGAGTTGAAGTCCAAAACACCTGGGACTTGACGTCCAATACTCCTGGAGGACCAACCCAGGAGTTGAAGTCCAAAACACCTGGAGGACCAACCCAGGAGTTGAAGTCCAAAACACCTGGAGGCCCAACCCAGGAATTGAAGTCCAAAACTCTGGAGGACCAACCCAGGAGTTGAAGTCCAAAACACCTGGGACTTGACGTCCAATACTCCTGGAGGACCAACCCAGGAGTTGAAGTCCAAAACACCTGGAGGACCAACCCAGGAGTTGAAGTCCAAAACACCTGGAGGCCCAACCCAGGAGTTGAAGTCCAAAACTCTGGAGGACCAACCCAGGAGTTGAAGTCCAAAACACCTGGAGGACCAACCCAGGAGTTGAAGTCCAAAACACCTGGGAGTTGAAGTCCAAAACTCTGGAGGACCAACCCAGGAGTTGAAGTCCAAAACACCTGGAGGACCAACCCAGGAGTTGAAGCCCAAAACACCTGGGAGTTGAAGTCCAAAACACCTGGAGGACCAACCCAGCCTTTGGTCCTCCAAGTGTTTTGGACTTCAACTCCCAGAAATCCCAGCTAGTTTACTAGCTGTTATGAATTGTGAGAGCTAAAGTCCAAAACACCTGGAGGACCAAAGGTTGGGAAACATTGGTATAGAGGTAGCCTGGACTTTGTTGCCTGGAGGCACCCTCTGTTTGGGAAGTGTCAACTGGCACTTGATTGTTTGCTGTCTGGAGTTTCCCTATTTCTGAGTAGTGTTATTTATTTACTGTCTTGATTCTGGTGTTTTTTAATACTGGTTTTGTTCATTGTCATGGTTTCCGCCTTTCAACAGCCTTCAACAACACGTAGAACCTCTCTTGCTCGTAACTTGGGGACTGCCTGTATTTCCCTTCATTGTCCATCCTTGGGTTCAATAACCGGGACATTGCAATGGCTGGGTCCCCGTTTTCCGAAAAGCAAAAGGGATGTATTTTGGAGACCTAGAAGCTGCTTTGAGATGGTGGCCACATTTGCTGGGTTTCATGCCTTTTTTGCCTTGAATTGATCTTTCCCTTCTCTCTCTCTCTCTCTCTCTCATGATAGTATCGGTCATAAATTTGTGCTTCTTGTTGACTGGAGCCCAAAGTGGACCGACAACCACTATCTCGGTCGACCCATCAAACCCAATTGAAGGAGGAAGTGTCAGCCTCGTCCCTGCATGCATCCCTGCAAACACTTTGTTCTGCAGTTGGATCCGAGGGGGAGATGCTCCTGCCAACACCATCCTTGTCTACTACTTCTCTTCATCCCTTACACAGAGACCAGGAGCAAACTACACTGGGCGAGAGACTATGGACTCCACTTGCTCCCTTCACATCACAAATTTAGCAGGAAACTACTCTGGAACCTATCTGTTCTCACTAGAGAGTGCTGGAGGAACTATAAAAGGGGAAGTGGACATTATGGTCTCAGGTATGTTCTAGGTGTTCTTCATGCGCCCTCACCTATCTCTATCAGCCCGTGGGGATCTAGAACTTAAAAGAGGAAGTTTCCAAACTTAACTGCTGCAAATGTCTATGTGCTGAGCAGGGCCGTAGCCAGAAAATTTTTTTGGAAGGGGTTGAAATTTGGGGGGGGGGGGGGAAATTTCACGAGGGGGGGGGGGTTGAAACCTGCCTCCTAGCTCACGCTGAAGCCAAGAGCACATCTGCAGGGGGCAAAGCATCCTTCCATAGCCTGCAGCTCCGCCCTTGTCAACCACCTCCACCAAGTCTGGCCTCCTTAATGAGAGCATTCAACATCCCCCCCGCCCAACTTGGTTGCTTCACTACTGTTCTGTCGCACGCTGGGCCTGTAAATAATGGTCTTTAGAACAGGATGTGCAACCTTTGCCCAGCGGGAAGCCAGGGGGCCTAAAGAGAAGTTCTCAGAGGTTTCCACCACAAACAGTCTTTAGATGGCTTGAGAAGTACAACAAAGTCTTTTATTAATGAACAATCAAACAGAAACTTCTCTTGTCTTCAGTAAAGTTAAGCAAATGATTCCAAGCTTTTAGGCAACGGGTGAATTCCTAATCTTGCCCACGAAGGACAGGCAACTGTCTTCAATCACTTCTTCTTTAAAGGAAAATCCCCTTTTTAACTTCTCCCAGGCTGACTGTAATCCAACCCTGACTGATGTGGGCTCCGCTACCGGGTCGAACTGCGTCTCGAACGCCGAGTGGACCTACCAGCGAGGCAGTAGATGTTCTCCAGCTGGAGTTCTTTGGTCTTTAGGGCTGTTTTCCTGGAAATTCTTTGGAGACTCTTAAGACCTTTCTCCCCCGGAAGGTCTTAAGGGTTGAAGCTTTTGTACAGGGGAAGCTTGCACACATCCTACACATAAGCTTACCTTGCTGAGACTAACTAAAAATGGCTCCCTTCCCTTCCCAATTGCCCTGAGCAAGGGGCGGGACCAAAACTTAACGATGATGGACAGGTGACTTGCCCTATGACTGCAACCAAAGAAGCCACCTATCTGCAGAGTCCCTGAAACCTAGGAAGGCAAGCAAACATTTAATACAAAGCAAATAAAGTTGGAGCTCCTGGTACAGCTGTGCCAGAACAACTACATCGGCTATTGCTGCAAGTAATGACAGTGTGAATAAATTGCTAATATTTGCTTGAGATAGTGCTTGCAGTTCTGGAGGGAATCTTGACTTTTTACATCTCATAGACTTAGCAGCATGCGGATTAGGTTCACCAGTTAAAATTCATGAGTAAACCAGGTTTTTTAAAAAAATCTGAAACATTTCGGGGGGGGGGGGGTTTGTCTTTCACCTGAGTTTTTTGTTGAGTTCCAGGGCCAGAGAAGCAGATGGCGGAAACAGAAGAACGGCCTGCCTCAGGGGAGCATGCTCGCTCCATCAATGTTCAACATTTACACAAATGACCAACCACTGCCAGAAGGGACAAAGAGCTTCATCTATGCTGATGATCATGCCATCACTGCTCAAGCAGGGAGCTTTGAGATGGTTGAACAGAAGCTTTCCGAAGCTCTAGGTGCTTTTACTGCCTATTACAGGGAAAACCAGCTGATCCCCAACCCATTAAAACACAGATATGTGCCTTTCATCTCAAGAACAGAGAAGCATCCCGAGCTCTGAGGATTATGACCTGGGAAGGAATCCCACGGGAGCCTTGCAGCGCACCCAAATACCTGGGAATCACTCTGGACTGTGCTCTGACCTACAAGAAGCACTGCCTGAACATCAAGCAAAAAGTGGGTGCCAGAAACAATATCATATGAAAGCTGACTGGCACAACCTGGGGATCACAACCAGACACAGTGAAGACATCTGCCCTTGCGCTATGCTACTCTGCTGCTGAGTATGCATGCCCAGTGTGGAACACATCTCACCACGCTAAAACAGTGGATGTGGCTCTTAATGAGACATGCCACATTATCACAGGGTGTCTGCGCCCCACACCACTGGAGAAATTACACTGCTTAGCCGGTATTGCACCACCTGACATCTGCCGGGAAGTAGCAGCCAATAGTGAAAGGACCAAGGCAGAGACATCTCCAGCCCATCCCCTGTTTGGGTATCAGCCAGCACGTCAATGACTTAAATCAAGAAATAGTTTTCTAAGATCTACAGAGACAGTCTCTGGAACACCCCAGCAAGCGAGAGTCCAAAAGTGGCAGGCTCAAACCCAGAACCTCAACCAATGGCTGATACCAAATGAGAGACTCCCCCCTGGGCACACAGAGGACTGGGCGACTTGGAAGGCGCTGAACAGACTGCGCTCTGGCACCATGAGATGCAGAACCAACCTTCAGAAATGGGACCACAAAGTGGAATAATCCACGACATGTGAGTGCGGAGAAGAGCCAACCACTGACCACCTGCTGTAATGCACCCTGAGCCCTGCCACATGCACAAGGGAGGACCTTCTTGCAGCAACACCAGAGGCACTCCAAAGGGCCAGGTACTGGTCAAAGGACATTTAATCAACTACCAAACTTGCAAATTTTGTATTTTGTCTGTTTTTTTGCTTTGTTCTGTTAGAAATGTAATATAATTTGGCTGGTTGTCCTGACACGACAAATAAATAACCTGAGTTTTGCCCTTCTTTTCCAAAGGCCATTGCCTGTGAAGCTCATGCATCCTTTTGCACTTGGATGCATAAATAATTTTGCATTTGGATGCATCCTTCTGCACTTGAATGTAAATAATTCATTTGCAAAGTAGTTTTTTTTTTCCCCGTGCCAGGAGCAGCTTGAGAAACTGCAGATCTTGTGATTTTATTTGCAAACAGAGGTACCTACCTCATTTTGTCCCCTTTTTCTTTCTCTGCAGAACCAGTTAGTGGAGTCTCCATCACCAGTATTCCCAGTGAGATCCTGGAAGGCGACATCACGACCTTGACTTGCAGTGCCGCAAAGGGCAGTGAGGTCTCCTTCTTCTGGTTCAAAGGGGACCGGATCTTGGAAAGCGACGATCGCGTCTCTTTGAGCAACAATAGCCGTGTCGTAACGTTCAACACGACAGTCCGGCAAGACTCGGGTGTCTACACCTGCTTGGTCAAGAACAGCGCTTCTAGTAGCAATGGCAGCCACACACTCGATGTTTTCTGTAAGTCTGGCTTTCTTCTTGGAGGGAAAATAAAATGGGAATGGGAAATGTGAGCCTGGAGGGGTTTAGGAGGTAACTTTTGTAAGAGGGCATAGAGCAGTGTTTCTCAACCTTCCTAATGCCACAACCCCTTAATACAGTTCCTCATGTGGTGGTGGCCCCCAACCATAATATTATTTTTCTTGCTACTTCACAACTCTAATTTTGCTACTATGATGAATCATAATGTAAATATCTGATCTGCAGGATATATTTTCATTCACTGAATGAAATTTGGCACACATTTATTTATCGTGTTGTCCGCAACCAGAACATTGTGTTACATTTCTAACAGAACAAAGCAAACAAACAGATTAAAAAAAACACAAATTTTGCAAACTTGGTAGCTGATTAAATGTCCTTTGAGCAGAATCTGTCCCCTTGGAGTGCCTCTGGTGTTGCTGCAAGAAGATCCTCCCTTGTGCATGTGGCAGGGCTCAGGGTGCATTGCAGCAGGTGGTCAGTGGTTGGCTCTTCTCCGCACTCGCATGTCGAGGATTCCACTTTGTGGCCCCATTTCTGAAGGTTGGCTCTGCATCTCGTGTTGCCAGAGCGCAGTCTGTTCAATGCCTTCCAAGTCGCCCAGTCTTCTGTGTGCCCAGGGGGGAGTCTCTCATCTGATATCACCCACGGATTGAGGTGCTGGGTTTGGGCCTGCCACTTTTGGACTCTCACTTGCTGAGGTGTTCCAGCGAGTGTCTCTGTAGATCTAAGAAAACTATTTCTTCATTTAAGTCATGGACGTGCTGGCTGATACCCAAACAGGGGGTGAGCTGGAGATGTCTCTGCCTTGGTCCTTTCACTATTGGCTGCTACTTCCCGGCAGATGTCAGGTGGTGCAATACCGGCTAAGCAGTGTAATTTCTCCAGTGGTGTAGGGCGCAGACACCCCGGGATAATGCGGCATGTCTCACTAAGAGCCTCATCCACTGTTTTAGCGTGGTGAGGTGTGTTCCACACTGGGCATGCATACTCAGCAGCAGAGTAGCACAGCGCAAGGGCAGATGTCTTCACTGTGTCTGGTTGTGATCCCCAGGTTGTGCCAGTCAGCTTTCGTATGATATTGTTTCTGGCACTCACTTTTTGCTTGATGTTCAGGCAGTGCTTCTTGTAGGTCAGAGCATGATCCAGAGTGACTCCCAGGTATTTGGGTGCGCTGCAATGCTCCAGTGGGATTCCTTCCCAGATGATCTTCCGAGCTCGGGATGCTTGTCTGTTCTTGAGATGAAAGGCACATGTCTGTGTTTTAGATGGGTTAGGGATCAGCTGGTTTTCCCTGTAATAGGCAGTAAGAGCACCTAGAGCTTCGGAAAGCTTCTGTTCAACCATCTCAAAGCTCCCTGCTTGAGTGGTAATGGCACGATCATCAGCATAGATGAAACTCTTTGTCCCTTCTGGCAGTGGCTGGTCATTTGTGTAGATGTTGAACATGGATGGAGCAAGCACACATACCCAATAATTGGCACACATACCCAATAACAATCACATTTGAATACTGGTGAGGTTGGAGGGACTGATTTTGTCAATTGGGAGTTGTAGTTGCTGGGATTTATAGTTCACCTACAATCAAAGAGCATTATGAACTCCACGAATGATGGAATTGAACCAAACTTGGCACACAGAACTCCCATGACCAACGGACCATATTTGGCACAAATACCCAATAACGATCATACCTGTATACTGGTGGGGTTGCTGGAATTGATTTTGTCATTTGGGATTTATAGTTCACCTACAACCAAAGAGCATTCCGAACTCCACCAGTGATATAATTGAGCCAAACTTAGCACACAGAACTCCCTTGACCAACAGAAAATCCTGGGCATTGACCTTGAGTTTGGGATTTGTAGTTTACCTCCATCCAGAGAGCACTTTGGACTCAAACAATGATGGATCTGGACCAAATTTGGTACCAATATTCAATATGCCCAAATGTGAGCACTGGTCTAGTTTGGGGAAAACAGATCTTGACATTTGGGAGTTGTAGCTGCTGGGATTTATAGTTCACCTACAATCAAAGAGCATTTTGAACTCCACCAATGATAGAATTGAACCAAACTTGGCACACAGAACTCCCATGACCAACAGAAAATACTGGGCATTGACCTTGATTTTAGGAGTTGTAGTTCACCTACATCCACTTTGGACTCAAACAATGATGGATCTGGATCAAATTTGGTGCCAATACTCAATATGCCCAAATATGAACACTGGTGGAGTTTGGGGGAAACTAGACCTTGACATTTGGGAGTTGCAGCTGCTGGGATTTATAGTTCACCTACAATCAAAGAGCATTATGAACTCCACGAATGATGGAATTGACCAAACTTGACACACAGAACCCCTATGATTATCAGAAAATATTGTGGGTTGTTGTAGGTTTTTCCAGGCTATATGGCCATGTTCTAGAGGCATTTTCTCCTGACGTTTCGCCTGTATCTATGGCAAGCATCCTCAGAGGTAGTGAGGTCTGTTGGAAATAGGGAAAAAAAGTTTATCTATCTGTGGAATGACCAGGGTGGGACAAAGGACTCTTGTCTGCTGGAGCCAGGTGTGAATGTTTCAACTGACCACCTTAATTAGCATTTGATGGCTTGGCAGTGCCTGGGGGAATCTTTTGTTGAGAGGTGATTAGATGTCCCTGATTGTTTCCCCTCTGTTGTTTTGCTGTTGTAATTTTAGATTTTTTTTTTAATACTGGTAGCCAGATTTTGTTCATTTTCATGGTTTCCTCCTTTCTGTTGAAATTGTCCACATGCTTGTGGATTTTCAATGGCTTCTCTTGGCAGTGCCCAAGCACTTCCGAGCCATTAAATGCTAATCAAGGTGGTCAGTTGAAACATTCACACCTAGCCCCAGCAGTCAAGAGTCTTTTGTCCCACCCTGGTCATTCCAAAGATATATAAACCCCTTTTTTCCTAGTTCCAACAGACCTCACAACCTCTGAGGTTGCTTGCCATAGATGCAGGCGAAATGTCAGGAGAAAATGCCTCTAGAACATGGCCATATATCCTGGAAAAACCTACAACAACCCAGTGATTCCGGCCATGAAAGCCTTCGACTATACAGAAAATATTGTGCTTTCTGATGGTCTTGGGTGACCCTTCTGACACCCCCTCATGACCCACCCAGGGATCCCAACCCCCAGGTTGATAAACACTGGCATAGAGATATAGGGCCATGTTCTAGAGGCATTTCTCCTGACGTTTCGCCTGCATCTATGGCAAGCATCCTCAGAGGTGAGGTCTGTTGGAAATAGGACAAAATTACAACAGCAAAAACAGCAGTGAGGAAACAACCAGACACAGCTTAACACCTCTCAACAGGAGATTTCCCAGGCTCAGGCAGGCCTTCAAATGCTAATGAAGCAGAGAGGAAACAACCAGGCACAGCTTAACACCTCTCAGCAGGAAATTTTTCCCAGGCTCAGGCAGGCCTTCAAATGCTAATGAAGCAGAGGAAACAACCAGGCACAGCTTAACACCTCTCAGCAGGAATTTTTTCCCAGGCTCAGGCAGGCCTTCAAATGCTAATGAAGGTTGAAACATTCACACCTAGCTCTAGCAAGGAAGAGCTCTTTGCCCCACCCCAGCCATTCTACAGATATATAAACCCTATTTCCAAGAGACCTCACTACCTCTGAGGATGCTTGCCATAGATGCAGGCGAAACGTCAGGAGAAAAACTGCCTCCAGAACATGGCCCTATAGCCTGAAAAAACTCACAAGAACCTAGTGATTCAAGCCATGAAAGTGATATCGAGCTCTTTTGGGGGATCTTCCGGAGGGAGAGATCCCTTAGGACCGCTCAAAAGGGTCCCCAAACCTCGGTGAGACCAGCGAAGCCAATCCAAAGAACGCAAAAAATATTTTAAAAATTAATCTCACTGGAGGCAGAAGAGGTTCAGTGACCGAGGCGTTTATTCTGCGATTCAGCTGAAAAGGATGCGATTGTAGTGATCATTCACATACAAGCATGATTTTACAGAATTTCCAGGCAATTTTATAGTGTACAGACAAAGGAAAACAGTTTCAAAATTCCCGCCCGCCCACTGCCGGCCGGCTTCACCCTGATTGGTTGGCTGCAGAGCAGCTGGGAGGAGCCTTGGCAGCACGCCCCGCCTCCAGACCAATCAGCGGGCTCCGCTGCCTCTGGGAGGCCAATCAGCGCCTTCCTAGCGCCTCCAAGGATGGACCAATCGGCAGCTAGGAGGCAGGACCTTTAAAGCCCTAAACGGTTCTGGCCCTGGTTTTGACCTTTAAAGCCCTAAACGGTTCTGGCCCTACATACCTATCCGAACGTATCTCAGCCTATCAGCCCACCAGGACCCTTAGATCTTCAGGAGAAGCCCTTCTCTCTATCCCACCTGCTTCACAGGTGCGGCTTGTGGGAACGAGAGATAGGGCCTTTTCTGTGGTGGCCCCCCGGCTTTGGAATGCCCTCCCTACTGAATTAAGATCAGCCACCTCGCTAATGGCATTTAGGAAAAAAACTAAAAACCTGGATGTTTGGGCAAGTCTTCAATTGATCTTCGACGTGATGTTGTCTGACCATGGATTAGCAATCAAGATAACGAATTGGATGATGATTTTAACTATGAGATGTCCCGATCTGTATTGGTGGCCCAATACTATGTATGTTTTTATATGTATTCCTAATTTTAATTTTATATGTTTAAAGTGAATTGTATATTTTAACATGTTGTAAACCGCAATGAGTCGCCGCGCAGGCTGAGATATTAGCGGTATACAAGCATACCAAATAAAAAATAATAATAATAAAAATTAAAATAAAATAGGACGAAGCTTGACAGCTGACAGAGGAAATGATGACAAACAGCTGATCTTCTGTAAAATAAAATACTCAAAACAAACCAATTTATTCCCGGGTGTAGGAGCCCAAAATGAGAAAAGGGAGATAGCAGTTAGGCTTAGGATTAGTAGCAGAAAAATATAAAATTGAAACGGTGGCGATCCGCCATTTTATGATTTTTCGCAGATAAGGAGGTCTGAAATGGCGGTTTCCGTATCCACGGTTTGGGCGAACGCAGATTCAGGGGCCGGGGGTCGCCCGAAGGCGCCTCCCGCGGGCTCACGGCTCTCCGGAGCCTGGAAAAAGGTTTATTTTAGTGTTGTTATGGTTAGAGTCAGAAAAAGATACAAAAGTGTCAAGCGGAAAGATAAAAAGTTGCAAGTTTCAAGTACCTTTATTAGGGAAATGATACAAAGTAGGGAGAAGGGAAAGCAAGGGAAAGTTGCAGGCATTCCTGGCTTTGAGCTGGCTGCGGGGGCACATTTCATCAGTTGATCCACAAATTTGATCCAGGAACTGCGGAACTCTCCGCTGCGGCTCACACCAACGTGAAGGCGGGGCTCTCTGCCGCGCTCGGGCTGAAAAGCCTTCGACAATACACTGGCATAGAGAGTCAGTAGAGTAATCCTTTGCTAGACAAATGCCTATTCACACCTTGGTCACTTTCAGGAGTCTAAGTTTCTGAAATTTGTTGCTGCTTCAAAACAAGTTTGGAGTGAGTTTGGAACAATATCATGTGATGGTAAGCCTTTCCATTCGTGGCTAGGGAGTTTCAAAAGCACCTTATAAGACTCGAGCAATAATCCTCTCATGACCCTATAAGTAAGTCAATTGCAAGCTTGACATCACCAACACTAACATTATCTATCGTGCTGCCTAGCTAATGACTTCCAGATCAAAACGAAAGCATCATCCAAGGATTTTCAGCTGCTGAAAACCGTCCTTGCTTCTACCCAGAGTTTTCGTTTTGGGAGGCCTTGCCATTGCAGTTGCCACTTTGAGTCTCCTTGAGGAAGAGAAAGCAGGAGACAAAGACGATAAGTGAATAATAAGTCTCCTTTGCCCCTGAGATGTAAATGTGTTTAAGAATGTAATTCTGAAACACATTTACATCTCAGGAGCAAAGGGGACTTGTTATTGTAATTATTTGTAAAGCGCTTATGGGTCATAAAACCATAGAATCCTAGAATCCTAGAGTTGGAAGAGACCTCCTGGGCCATCTAGTCCAACTCCATTCTGCCAAGAAACAGGAATATTGCATTCAAATCACCCCTGACAGATGGCCATCCAGCCTCTGCTTAAAAGCTTCCAAAGAAGGAGCCTCCACCACAGTCCAGGGCAGAGAGTTCCACTGCTGAACGGCTCTCACAGTCAGGAAGTTCTTCCTCATGTTCAGATGGAATCTCCTCTCTTGTAGTTTGAAGCCATTGTTCCCTTGCGTCCTAGTCTCCAGGGAAGCAGAAAACAAGCTTGCTCCCTCCTCCTCCCTGTGGCTTCCTCTCACATATTTATACATGGCTATCATATCTCCTCTCAGCCTTCTCTTCTTCAAGCTAAACATGCCCAGCTCCTTAAGCCACTCCTCATAGGGCTTTTTCTCCAGACCCTTGATCATTTTAGTTGCCCTCCTCTGGACACATTCCAGCTTGTCAATATCTCTCTTGAATTGTGGTGCCCAGAATTGGACACAATATTCCAGGTGTGGTCTAACCAAAGCAGAATAGAGCATGAGGAGCATGACTTCCCTAGATCTAGACATGAGGCTCCTCTTCATGCAGGCCAAAATCCCATTGGCTTTTTTTGCCGCCACATCACATTCCTGGCTCATGTTTAACTTGTTGTCCATGAGGACTCCAAGATCTTTTTCACACGTACTGCTCTCAAGCCAGGCCTCATTGTAAGTGTAAGGTTTTCTTTGACACACACACACACATACTTGATCCTGTTACGACTTACTGTAACAGGCCCAAGACCTGCCTTTCCTGCATCCATCCCTGTAGGGTCCAATGATCCCTTGACCCATCCCGATAAAACAATGTACCCAATGGGCTCCATCCTCAGTCTCTCCTGCAATGCGGACTCCAACTACACTTGGTGTTCTAACAACCAAACGCTCAACCAGAGGAGCAAGTTGCAACTCTTTAATCCGGCTTTAAATGACACTAGGAACTACATTTGCATGGCTTCCAATGTGGGGACTGTCTTGATTGGATCTCAAGCCCTTCCCTCACTTAAAACGAATCCACCTCGCTACCCATCTCTGTGCCCTGATCCTTCCCCCTTTTCTTTTCCAGATGGGCCTGATAATGTTAACACTGAGGGTTTGGTAGGGATCACAATGGTACCCAATTCCTGGGCAAACTTTTTTTGCGCCGCCGACTCCAACCCTCCAGCACAGTTTCGGTGGTTTTTCAATTATAGCGATACGAATGTGACTGGAAGGTTCTACAGCATTCATGCAACGACCTGGGACGATGCAGGATATTACATGTGCATGGCTTACAACAACAGAACCAAAGGGACGGGTACTGCCACAGTCACTGTCAAGTGGTGGAATGGTGAGTATCCACAACCAGTGACCAGCGGATACTTGGGTCAAACACTTTGTCCATTTCTGCTCAATCTCTCTGTTCCATCGTGGAAGGTAATCTCAAATCCTTCCATAGAATCATAGAATCATAGAGTGGGAAGAGACCTCATGGGCCATCCAGTCCAACCCTATTCTGCCAAGAAGCAGGAATATTGCATTCAAATCACCCCTGACAGATGGCCATCCAGCCTCTGTTTAAAAGCCTCCAAAGAAGGAGCCTCCACCACATTCCGGGGCAGAGAGTTCCACTGCTGAACGGCTCTCACCATCAGGAAGTTCTTCCTCATGTTCAGATGGAATCTCCTTTCTTGTAGTTTGAAGCCATTGTTCCATTTTGATGCATACGGCAGTCTTGCTGCTGTGGCCATACATGGCATCCACGCTGGAGACATTGGAATGACCAATGGTTGAGTTCGGGAGGGGTGGGAATAGGGCTGGACACATTTATGGTAGGTTTCTCCCAACTTTTCATTTTGCAACATTTTGCAATATTCTCCCTTCTTTTTGCTGTGCAATGCTTTGCAGTGTTCCCCCTTCTTTCTGGTGTGAAATGTTGGATGTCCACACAAAATGGGAAGGTGTGTCATGAGGTTGGAAAACCCCATCTTGAGCATCCTGACCCACAATGCTAGCAAATTACCCCCAGTTTGATCCTTTGCTGGGTTGTTGTAGGTATTGGGGGGGCTATGTGGCCATGGTCTAGAGCAGTGATGGGCAACCTTTTGAGCGTGGTGTGTCAAAATTCACCAAAAAGCTGAGCATAATTCAGGTGGTGTGTCACTTCAAGAAAAAAACCATAATTTCACAATATTTAGTTTAAATAACAAAAAATATATAATTGTAATTCCCACTTTCTCTCTTATCATGTTGTTCTACCTCTCTTTATGTAAATAATATCCTTTTTGGAGTGTTTAATAAAAATATAATTTTAAAAACCCAACAAAATATTATTTATTTTTAATTTAATTTAAATGTATTTCTAGCATTTAATATGCTATTTAATGTATTTCTAATAATAATGATGATGATGGTGATGATGATGATGATGATGATGATGCAATAACAATAAAGTAACATTGCAAAATAATATTTTGGTATTTAATTTACCATCTCATTTAAGGCATATATATATATAGGCATATATTAAAAATATTTAAAATGCACTAAATTAAAATGCATTAAATTAAATGTCAAATTAAAATTCAATTTACCATTTCATTTAAGGCATTCTGAAATATTTGAGTAATATAGCAAAATATTATTTATCATTTAATTTAATTTAAATATGTAACTCCTTAATATTTAGGAAACAATGCAAAATAATTGTTGTAACTCAGCGTGTGCCTCCTGTATCTACTAGTGCTAGTAGGAGGAAACGAGGCTTGGAAGAGGAAGATGTTCAGCAACAGCTGAAGCGCATTAGGGACTTGTTCTTAGAATCTACTGATGAAGAAGACTTTCAGGGGTTTACTCATGAGGAAATGGAGGTGGAGGATTACCGTGGTGTAAAGCGAGTAGCACGCAGTTCAGACAGTGATGAGGAATCCATTTCCAAGCGTCTTAAAGACATTGCAGATAGCGACGGGTCTGAAAGTGAGGATGAAGAGCTGGACTGGACCAGGGTCCAGGAGGTTTTGGATGTGGTTAATGCTCCAACTTCCAGCGATGAGTTCCAAGGGTTCACAGACCCATGGGTTTCGGATACTGCTTCGCAGGATGCAGCTCGGAGTGCAGACTGGCAACAGTGGAGAGAACGCAGTTCACCTGTGGAACTAGAGGCACCTGGGGGTGAATCTAGTGATTCTGATGGGATTTAAGGAGTAGCCTTGGGTCCATCTTGTTGCAGAGTTCAAAGTGTCGTGTACCCGTGCATCTTGCTGTTAACTCTTGCCTTGAGTCCTTGCATCCAGAACCGTGTCTTCGTGATCGTGCTGATGACTTTGCCTGACCTGGAATCATGAGTCTTGTCTCCTGCCCTGACCCTTGGACCGTCTTGACCATTCTTCGCTTCTGCCTATCTCCTGTGACTACGTTAGACCGCTCCTCCTGCTGATTATTGCCTAGTGATTTCTTGGACTGCCTTTATTCTGTGTTTACTGCGAACTGTTTGCCAGTTTTCCTTTCTGCAGCCCTGACTGCCTGGGCTGCGGCTTTGTTTACATTCCTGCCAGCCGCAGACTCTTTTGTTTACTAGCTCTGCTGATAAGAGCCTTTTGAACTGTTAATTTGCCATTAAAGACCTTCTGTTAACCCTTAAGCTGCTGTTTTGCCTCGTCGGTCCGCCTGGGTCTTGACAATAATATTCGTTTCCTTAATAATTAAATAAACCAATATTATTTTGCAATGTTATCTAAATATTAATAATAATTAAATATGTTTAAATTTGACATTTAATTTAATGCATTTATGCATTAAATGCATTTATGCATTAATGTGAGACCTCACAACCTCTGAGGATGCTTGTCACAGATGCAGGCGAAACGTCAGGAGAGAATGCCTCTAGAACATGGCCACATAGCCCGAAAAACCTACAACAACCCAGTGGTTCCAGTCATGAAAACCTTTGACAATACACTGATTCTTTACTATTGAACATGACAGTCCTGCTGAATTAAACATATGCTTTTTTTGGCAGATCCTCCTCATTCTCCCATTGAACCTGAAGGAACTGAAGGATCGGGGCTTGGACCTGGAGCCATTGCTGGGATCGTGGTTGGGAGCCTGGCACTGGGATTTGCCCTGGTTGGAGGCCTGCTTTATTTCTTTCTCCATAAGACTTCAGACACTTCCCAGAATTCCTGTGTTTCCTTACCAATCTGGGAGAGGGGGAAGACATACATTTACTAAGAGATCCCTCGTTGTCCAAGTAGGATTTTTTTTTTTGTCGTGTCAGGAGCGACTTGAGAAACTGCAAGTCACTTCTGGTGTGAGAGAATTGGCCGTCTGCAAGGACGTTGCCCAGGGGACGCCCAGATGATTTGATGTTTTTATCATCCTTCTGGGAGGCTTCTCTCATGTCCCCGCATGAGGAGCTGGAGCTGATAGAGGGAGCTCATCCGCCTCTCCCTGGATTCGAACCTGCGACCTGTCGGTCTTCAGTCCTGCCGGCACAGGGGTTTAACCCACTGTGCCACCGGGGGCTCCTTCCAAGTAGGATGATCTTCCAGGGTGGGTCCGTAGGTGACTGTAGAGCCTTATTCCTGACCACACTCACATTGAGGCTTTTGCCTGGGAAGCAAGCAGAATTCTGGGGAACGTAGTTTAGGGCAGAGCCTTTTGAATTTTCGGGCACTACTGACCTGGAGACAATGCAGGATCTGCATTTTAAAAGTAACTTCTCTAACTTGGTGAGGGAAAAACCCTGCTTTAATGTGGGGAGTGAGCAGAATTCTGGGGAATGTAGTTTAGGGCAGAGCCTTTTGAATTTTCGGGCACTACTGACCTGGAGACAATGCAGGATCTGCATTTTAAAAGTAACTTCTCTAACTTGGTGAGGGAAAAACCCTGCTTTAATGTGGGGAGTGAGCAGAATTCTGGGGAATATAGTTTAGGGTGGGGTTTTCTGAATTCTCAGGTGCTGCTGACCTGGAGGCAATGCAGGATCTGCATTTTAAAAGTAACTTCTCCAACTTGGAGAGAGAAAAATCAAGAGCTTTAATGTAGGAAGTGAGCAGAATTCTGGGGAATATAGTTTAGGGTGGGGCTTTCTGAATTCTCAGGCGCTGCTGACCTGAATGCAATTTTCCTGCTTCTTGGCAGAATGGGGTTGGACTAGATGGCCCACCAGGTCTCTTCCAACTCTAGGATTCTATGACAGCCTTGATAAGGAAAAATGCCAAAAATAACTTGGAAAGTGAAAAACCAAGTGTTTTAATGTGGGGAGTGAGCCAGAATTCTGGGGAATATAGTTTAGGGTGGGGCTTTCTGAATTCCTGGGCACTGCTGACCTGGAGACAATACAGGATCTGCATTTTAAAAGTAACTACTTCAACTTGGAAAGGGGAAAACCAAGAGCTTTAATGTGGGAAGTGAGCCAGAATTCTGGGGAATATAGTTTAGGGTGGGGCATTCTGAATTCTCAGGTGTTACTGAACTGGAGGCAATGCAGGATCTGCATTTTAAAAGTAACTTCTCCAACTTGGAGAGGGAAAAACCAAGAGCTTTAATGTCGGAAGTGAGCAGAATTCTGGGAAATATAGTTTAGGGTGGGGCTTTTGAATTCTCGGGTGCTGCTGAGCTGGAGACAATACAGGATCTGCATTTAAAAAGTAACTACTTCAACTTGGAAAGGGGAAAACCAAGAGCTTTAATATGGGAAGTGAGCAGAATTCTGGGGAATCTAGTTTAGGGTGGGGCCTTTTGAATTCTTGGGCACTTCTGACCTGAATGCAATCTTCCTGCTTCTTGGCAGAACGGGTTTGGACTGGATGGCCCATGAGGTTTCTTCCAACTCTAGGATTCTATGATTCCATGACAGCCTTGATAAGGGAAAATGCCGAAAATAGCTGGGAAGAGGATGGAAGGACAAAGTGGAGGAATTGTTGAAAGAGAGGCTGTTGAGGAAGGAGTGGGTTGAAGCCTCTTCAACCTTAAAGTATCTAAAAGGGATAAAACAGAAGGTTTTGAATGAGAAGTTGGCCAGGTCCAGACAGAGCACTAGTTCCACCGACTGGCTTCTGCTATTATAACGTCCTTGTGCCAAAGAGCATCCAAGTAAATGCCTTATTGCTATCAGGATGGACAATGGGTGAGGATGATGGGAGCTGTAGCCTGACAAATCAGGGTTTCCTACCAACTTTTGATTCCTTGCTTTCTTTCCTTTCCTGCAGGGATCCACTCTCAGAGGAAGAAACCAACCTCAGACCCCATCCAATCTGGACCTCCAGCCTATGACAATGTCTCTCGTCCAAGACAGAGGACAATCGGGGTGAGCCCAGCTCCTTCTCCTTCCTCTTTGCTATTTACATTTATTTCAATGTCTGGGGCCTCGACGAATCAGAGATCCTTAAATCCTGAACTATTCTTGAAAAGAAGCAGGAGAGCTGAGGGATGGTTTATTGTTGCCACCAATTTGAAAGGAACCAGTATTCAGGAGATTTTACCCCAGTTCCCAATTTTAAAAAGACTTAGCCGATTTGCAATGGAGGTTGCCGATTAGGAACCAAATTTACCATCAAGTTAGAAGGGAGGCTGTTCAATTGCACCTCCTCCTTTATTAAGAAAGTATTAACTTAATTACACTGTATATACTGTAGCGTGACTGGAGAGAAGAATGTAGATTTATTTGGTTACTTTTCCCTGCGTTTCTGCCACCACGTGAGGTAAGTTGTAATATTGTGAGAAATGGCACTTTGGACACAGAATAGACGGAGCTGAGGCAATCTTCAAATAAAAGTTAACAATTTTATTAAGTACACAGCGTGTGGTTGCAAGTCATAACTTTTCCTTGTTGCACTTGGAATAATACTTGTAACTTTAACAGTTCATTCTTTCAAGTAACACAGTATCTTTCTGATGTAGAGCACTTGTTTCAGACAAAGTTTCCATACAGGGATGTTTCTCTTAGTTGATCCTCCCTAGATCAAATACTAAGTAAACTATTCTTTAGCCTCTCCTTAGACTAAAAAAAATACCAGCTATGTTTCACCATTCGGCTGCACTAGCCTGAGAAACTTCCAATAGCCAAACCCAGCTTTTCAAAGCCTCAAAGTTTTGCTTCACAAGTCACTCCGCCACCTTTCCTTTCCTTCTCTCCCAACTCCTCACTCCTCACTCCTCTGAACCTAACTCCTGACTCCTCTGAACCTAAACCCAGACTGCTCACTCCTCTAAACCTAAACCCTAACTGATTTTTAACTGTCGTTTTTTCAAAACTCTCCTCTCTAAGCTCCTCCCACTTCACTCTCTCCTGCATCGGTCTCCATGGCAACGCACATGGAGGACTCCTCTGACTTAGGCCGCTCCAGCAATACTGCAGCCAATCTAAACACAAATACAGTTAAAATCATACAATTTATAATCAACTCCTGTACAATTCTACTCAAGCCTTGCAAAGCCAAGGGGAGCGTTGAGGCTTTCTTGGTTGAGTCTTCAGGTCAAGAGTCCCGAGATCATCTAGTATACCATCTAGGGGTGTGCAAAACTTGGTTTGTAATTCGGTTTTCGGATCTATTTCATAAGATTTGTGCATACGAGTCGATATTAAGAAAAGGCTGGGGACCCCCCCCCCCCAAAAAAAAAAACACTTAAGATTCAAAACACTGAGCTATGACTTTTCTCGTAAGTGACACTGGGTTTGGTTCACCAGAAAGCCCCAAGGAGGTTGGTGAGGCCAGAATGGAGGAAGAAGCTCTGTTTTTTCCCCAAAGAAGGAAAGGAAGGATGACCAGGAATGAAGAAGCCCCTCCACACATGGCCAGCCCAGAGAGAGGCAGAGACCACACTCACATTGAAACTTTAACTCAGGAAGCGAGTAGAATTCTGGGAAATGTAGTTTAGGGCCGGGCCTTTAGAATTCTTGGGCACTGCTGACCTGGAGGCAATGCAGCATCTGCATTTCAAAAGTAACTTCTCCAAATTGGAGAGGGAAAAACCAAGTGCATTAAAGTGAGAAGTGAGCAGAATTCTGGGGAATGTAGTTTAGGGTGGGGCTTTTTGAATTCTTGGGCGCTGCTGATCTGGAGGCAATGCAGGATCTGCATTTCAAAAGTAACTTCTCCAACTTGAAGTGGGAAGAACGAAGTGCTTTAATGCGGGAAGTGAACAGAAGTCTGGGGGATGTAGTTTAGGGCAGAGCCTTTTGAATTCTTGGGCATTGCTGATCTGGAGGCAATGCAGGATCTGCATTTTAAAAGTAACTTCTCCAACTTGGAGTGGGGAAAACCAAGTGTTTAATGTGAGAAATGAGCAGAATTCTTTAAAATGTAGTTTAGGGTGGGGGCTTTTGAATTCTTGAGCGCTGCTGACCTGGAGCCAATGCAGGATCTGCATTTTAAAAGTAACTTCTCCAACTTGGAGTGGGAAAAACCAAGTGCTTTAATGTAGGAAGTGAGCAGAATTCTGGGGAATGTAGTTTAGGGTGGGGCTTTTTGAATTCTCGGGCGCTGCTGATCTGGAGGCAATGCAGGATCTGCATTTCAAAAGTAACTTCTCCAACTTGGAGTGGGAAGAACGAAGTGCTTTAATGCGGGAAGTGAACAGAAGTCTGGGGGATGTAGTTTAGGGCAGAGCCTTTTGAATTCTTGGGCATTGCTGATCTGGAGGCAATGCAGGATCTGCATTTTAAAAGTAACTTCTCCAACTTGGAGTGGGGAAAACCAAGTGTTTAATGTGGGAAATGAGCAGAATTCTTAAAAATGTAGTTTAGGGTGGGGGCTTTTAAATTCTTGGGAACTGCTGACCTGGAGGCAATGCAGCATCTACATTTTAAAAGAAACTTCTCCAACTTGGAGAGGGAAAAACCAAGTGCTTTAATGTAGGAAGTGAGCAGAATTCTGGGAAATGTAGTTTAGGGTGGGGCTTTTTGAATTCTTAGGCTCTGCTGACCTGGAGGCAACGCAGGATCTGCATTTTAAAAGTAACTTCTCCAACTTGGAGTGGGGAAAACAAAGTGCTTTAATGTGGGAAGTGAACAGAATTCTGGGAAATGTAGTTTAGGGTGGGGCTTTTTTGAATTATTAGGCACTACTGACTATGACTTCCCCTCCCATATTTATTTATTTGCATTATTTCTACCCTGCTCATATCAGCCCAGAGGCGACTCAGAGCGGCGGCTATCATGTCTCCTCTCAGCCTTCTCTTCTGAAGGCTAAACATACCCTGCTCTTTAAGCCGCTCCTCATAGGGCTTGTTCTCCAGACCCTAGATCATTTGGGTCACCCTCCCCTGGACACATTCCAGTTTGCCAACATCTCCTTTCAGTTGTGGTGCCCAGACCAACAAACACAGTTTGGCTTCACTTCGATTCTATGGAATCCTGGGAGTTGTAATTTGCACTCTTTTTTCGCAAAGAAGACCTTGCAATACTACAACTCCCGTGATCCCAAAGCACTGAGTCTTGGCAGTTCAAATGGGATCATGCTGCAGCCATTCTTGATGTACTCAACAAGGGTCGGGATCTGGAACTGATTTAGGGAATTTGTCGGTGGCTAAATCTCAAATTTGTTTGTTTGTTTGTTTGTTTGTTTGTTTGTTTTGGAACAGGGGAATCCAGGAAGTCCATCCGACCTGAGCCACAATGTCTACTCGGTGAGTAAAAGCGAGCATTCAAAATCTTGCAAACTATAGTTTGTTCAAAAGACATGCATTTCACACACAAAACAAAACCTACAATGACAAGGCTTGCAGATTGTGGGAGATTTTATGCAGAGGCTGGAAGGTCATCTGTCTGGAGGGCTTTGGTGGTGTCTTCCTTTAGGACAGAATGGGGTTGGGTTGGATAGGATGGATGGCCCTTGGAGATCCCTTCAAACTCTATAATTCTGGTATTTCAAGTCCATTCGGCCCTTGGTTGCTGTCTCCAAGGGTTTTCTTTGCAAGGGGAGAAAAGACATTCCACTATATAGAATCATGGGAGTTGCAGTTCCCCAGGGTCTTGAGTCTTCTCTTCCAAAGAGTTGAGGTGCCCCATTGAACTACAATTCCCACAGCATTGCGCCATAACAGTTCAAATGGAAGCCATGATCTTGGTTTTCATGGGAGTTGTAGTTTCCCAAGGTCTTGAGCTTTCTCTACCAAAGAATGGAGCTGCCCCACTGAACTACAATCCCCACAGCATTGTGCCATAACAGTTTGAATGGAAGGCATGTTCCTGGTTTTCATGGGAGTTGTAGTTTCCCAAGGTTTTGAGCTTTTTCTTCCAAAGTGTGGGTGCCTCATTGAACTACAATTCCCACAGCATCGTCCCACACCATTTTGAATTGAAGCCATGGTCCTGGTTTTCATGGGAGTTGTAGTTCCCCAAGGTCTTGATCCTTCTCAAACAAAGGATGGAGATGCCCCATTGAACTACAATTCCCACAGCATTGCACCATAACAGTTTGAATGAAAACCATGGTACTGGTTTTCATGGGAGTAGTAACTCCTCAAGGTCTTGAGCCTTCTCAAACAAAGAGTGAAGGTGCCTTATTGAACTACAATTCCCACAGCATTACACCATAACAGTGCAAATGAAAGCCATGGGCCTGGTTTACATGGGAGTTGTAGTTTCCCAAAGTCTTGAGCCTTCTCTTCTAAAAAGTGGAGGTGCTCCATTGAACTACAATTCCCACAGCATTACACCATAACAGTGCAAATGAAAGCCATGATCTTGGTTTTCTTGGGGAGTTGTAGTTCCCCAAGGTCTTGAGCCTTCTCAAACAAAGGGTGGAGATGCCCCATTGAACTACAATTCCCACAGCATTGCATCATAACAGTTCGAATGGAAGCCATGGTCCTGGTTTTCATGGGAGTTGCAGTTTCCCAAGGTCTTGAGCAGTCTCTTCCAAAAAGTGGAGGTGCCCCATTGAACTACAATTCCCACAGCATTGCCCCATATCAGTTTGAAAGGCATCCATTGTCCTGGTTTTCATATTGTGTTGCTGTGTGTGACTGTATATGATTGTGGTTTTTCTTTTCAGTCCTTGCCACACAGAAGCCCGAACATCCGTTGAGCGGTCAAGCATCTCTCGTGACAGACACACTTCGGCTTGGACTGTGGGGTGGATTTTCCCATTTGAGTGGCATCTATTGACCCTTTCGACTGCATGACGGATCCAACGCCCTCCATTGACAACACCTAACACACTGTGGCATGCATGCAGTTTGACCCCTGGCCAGCCGCAGGGAGTTCCGCAGTTCCTGGATACCCACTTGGGCCAAGACTGATTGAATGTGCCCCAATAGCAGCTTCAACCAGCAGCCTTGTGCTCTCTCCTTTCGCTTCTTTCCCCATCCCAAACAATGTAATCAATCCCTAAATAAAGACTAATCGAATTGTAACCTTTACCTCTTCAGAATGATACTTTGTGTCCTCTTCCTGACTCACTAGACAAAAAAAGCAAGAATTTACCTTTTCCGGGCCGCGGGAAGCTGCCAGCCCACCTGGGATGCCTGGGAGGCTGAGTCTGCGTTTCTTCAAACTGCGGATACGGAAACCCCTCGGACCTCCGTATCCGCGACTTGACGGATCAAGTCCGTTTTGGTGCCATATTTTTCCTAGCTGAATTCTAACACTATCTGCTGTCTCACTTTTTGCATTTCAGGCTCTGATGCTCAGGGAATAACTTTTGAATTTTTAAGAATATATTTTTAAGGAATCATAGAATCAAAGAGTTGGAAGAGACCTCATGGGCCATCCAGTCCAACCCCCTTCTGCCAAGAAGCAGGAATATTGCATTCAAATCACCCCTGACAGATGGCCATCCAGCCCCTTTTTAAAAGCTTCCAAAGAAGGAGCCTCCACCACACTCTGGGGCAGAGAGTTCCACTGCTGAACGGTTCTCAAACAGCTGATTGTAAAAACCAAGCCTTGCTGCTGCTGCGCTGCCACTGCCATCACTGTTTCTTCGTCCTTCTGGAGCCCCTCGACCCAGAGACTTGATGTGGTCACCCCATGAGGCTTTCAGGGAGCAGATCGGTCACCTGGCTCCAGCCATTGGAAAGAGTTATAGTTTTCCAAGGACCAAGGACAAGCTTCAACCTCAGCACTGCAAGGCTCTATATCTTAGGGACCACCTCTCCTTCTCCCATCATCGGAGGCCACAAAGACCAGCACAATGCGACTTACTCTATATACTGGGTCCTAGAGAAGTGCACTTGGAAAGTACCAGGCGCAGGTGGGCTTTCTCTATTTCTGCCCTGCCTTATGGAATTCCTTGCCGCCCTACATGAGAGCCATGCGTGACTTAGGACCTTTTACTCTAGCACTTAAGACCTGGCTTTTTACTAGAACATTCGATCTCTGTTGATTTTTAATTTCTGTATTATGTATTTTATCTTTTACAATTTAGCTTGTAAATCACCTAGAGCATTCTCGGATGGAGGGCGATTAATAAGTAATTAAAGATGATGATGATGATCTTGGCTCAGTGGCATCGCCAGGTATCTCCTTATGATTTTTTTGGGACCTTTTTGCCCCACACCGTGACTTTGTCCCCCCTCCAAAGACTTATTTTCTTCAGTGAAAGGCTCTCATCAATTTCTCAATGAAGAGCAAAAGGTGGGGGGGGGGGGGATAAGTGGGTATATTCTCTGTATCATGATTTCTATATTTTCATGTTTTCTCCCTGTGTGTCTCACCTTTTCCTGGTCTTTTGGCCCCATTCCCCTTTTGAAAAATAAATATATATAAATATATGAGGAAGTCGCCCTGGCCCTGGAAAGGAAGGAATTACCAGGTGAAAGAATCCTTATCAAAAGACACTAATTTCATGGATGATAACAAAGGATCGTGCCCCCTGTCCTCGGAGGTTTTGCCCACCAGGGGAAATGGATGCTTGGCAAACTATTGAAATTATATTTCAATAGGACAGGGGGGAGCCTTCGGAAAGCTTCCCCTCTCCTGACCTGTCACTCATTCAATCTCTCTCACTAAGACATCCACCTAAGTTTCCCCCATTGTTCCTCTGTCTTGACGTGGAAGGAAAACCCGGATTATGGCAGTATCGCCAACATCAATGTTTATTGTAATCACTCAAAGAACAATAGTAAGGCTAAGCTCGTAGGCCTTTTAGGACTCGCCAAGCCTCTTGGACATTTCCTGAGTTTCCATAATCCACTCAAGAATGCATTGTATTCCCTTGTCCCGCCTCCCTCTCTCCTGATTCGCTGGAGTGCCGAAGCAGCAGAAGCCCTCTGATTGGCCCAGGCGCACAGCAGAAGCCCTGTGATTGGCCCAGGTGCTCAAGAGGCAGCTGAGCCTCCTCTCAGCTGTTGACACACTGGCCAATCACCTTCAAGCCGGGCGGAGGGCGGGGAGCGGGAGATTCAAACCACACAACCCTGTTTTTCTATAAAAAATGCCTTTATTTGTACCCATGCTTAGCTTGGCGAATGATTGCTGCTCTACATCCTTTTCAGCTAAATTGCTAATAAATCATCTCGGTGGCGCTTCCTTCAACTTTGGTGAGATTCTTTTTGGGATCCTAGAGAAAATAAATCATTTCAAATTGGGCTTCTCTTTTCTCACCAATGTAGCGATCCCTCTTTGGTGGGGCCGCAGGGTCTCTCCTTCTGGAATAGACTTTTAAATTCCCTATCGACTTCATAATGACAGTCTCAAATGCAATAAAGAGGTACACACATGCAACAAATCCGTATTGCAAAGGCTGCATCCAAGTGCAATGAATCAATCTTGCAAAAGCAAATAAATAATAATAATGAAATATCCCAAAGGTGGCACGCAAATGCAACAAATAAATACAAGATTGCAAAGGCAACATAGAAACACAACCAATAAGCCAAGAAGTTTCAGAAAAGTGACAGGCAAATGCAAAAATGAAATATCACAAAGGGAGCATCCAAATGCAAAATGTAAATTTAAAAATAATTGCAAAGGTGGCATCCAAGTGCAATGGATAAATATTGCAAAAGCAGCAGACAAACGCAAATAAAAAAATAATGATAATAATAATAATAATAATAATAATAATAATAATAATAATAATGAATTATCTCAAAGGTGGCGCACAAATGCAACAAATGAATGCAAGATTGCAAAGGCAGCATACAAACACAACCAATAAGCCAAGAAGGATCAAAAAGGTGGCAGGCAAATGCAACAAATGAAATATCACAAAGGGAGCATCCAAATGCAAAACGTAAATTTAGAAAAATTATTGCAAAGGTGGCATCCAAGTGCAATAACTAAATCGATGCGCCCCTCCAAAAACAACCCCTACAATAGGCTTGCCCTTGGTAAGAAACATCTGGATGGCACACAACACAACGATTCTTCAAA
Organism: Anolis sagrei; assembly: GCF_037176765.1. Classification (NCBI taxonomy): domain Eukaryota; kingdom Metazoa; phylum Chordata; class Lepidosauria; order Squamata; family Anolidae; genus Anolis; species Anolis sagrei. Next base: position 82,672,349 of record NC_090035.1, read on the forward strand.
TGTAACTGTTTTAGGGTGCGTCTACACTGTAGAATTAATGCAGTTTGACACCACTTGTCAGCCATATTTCAACGGGATTGGACCCTGGGTGTTGTTGTTTCCCAGGGTTGCAGAATATTGAGCCATGGCTGTTTAAGTACATTAGTTTTAATGCATTGTCGAAGTCTTTCATGGCCAGAATCACTGGGTTGTTGTAGGTTTTTCGGGCTGTGTGGCCACGTTCCAACAGACCTCACAACCTCTGAGGATGCCTGCCACAGATGCAGGTGAAACGTCATGAGAAAATGCTTCTAGAACATGCCCAAAATATCGTTTCCTAGGGTTGCAGAATATTGAGCCATGGCTGTTAAAGTGCATTAGTTTTAATGCATTGTTGAAGTCTTTAATGGCCAGAATCACTGGGTATTTGTGGGTTTTTTGGACTGTGTGGCCACGTTCCAACAGACCTCACAACCTCTGAGGATGCCTGCCACAGATGCAGGTGAAACGTCATGAGAAAATGCTTCTAGAACATGCCCAAAATATCGTTTCCTAGGGTTGCAGAATATTGAGCCATGGCTGTTAAAGTGCATTAGTTTTAATGCATTGTTGAAGTCTTTAATGGCCAGAATCACTGGGTATTTGTGGGTTTTTTGGACTGTGTGGCCACGTTCCAACAGACCTCACAACCTCTGAGGATGCCTGCCACAGATGCAGGTGAAACATCAGGAGAGAATGCTTCTAGAACATGCCCAAAAAACCTGCAACAACCCTGCATTAACTTTTGAGTGCAGATGCACCCAGGAGGAACGCAAAAGGGAAGTTTCATTGGGAGGAAGTCCAGGGGAAGCAGAGTTCTGAGGAAGAAGCGTCTCCGGCCAAAAAAGCTTTTTTCGTGAGTTCCTCTTGCTGGCTCGGAGTTCGAGAGAAGGCGCAAAGGAGGCCGTTGAGAGACCCAGCAGAGAAAATGAACTTGAAGATGGCGAAGAAAATCTCTTGTTCTGCAAAGGAAAGTATCTGGAAGGATTTCCTGTTTGCAGGTGAGTTACATGGACCTGGGGGAGATGATGGGCCAAAACTAACAAAATGAAGTTCAACAGGGACAAATGCAAGATACTCCACTTTGGCAGGAAAAACGAAATGCAAAGATGCAGAATGTGGGACGCCTGGCTCGAGAGCAGTACGCGTGAAAAAGATCTTGGAGTCCTCGTGGACAACAAGATAAACATGAGCCAGGAATGTGATGTGGCAGCAAAAAAAGCCAATGGGATTCTGACCTACATCAAGAGGAGCCTAGTGTCTAGATCCAGGGAAGTCATGCTCCCCATGCTCTATTCCGCTTTGGTTAGACCACACCTGGAATCACACTGTGTCCCATTCTGGGCACCACCATTGAAGGGAGATGTTGACAAGCTGGAATGTGTCCAGAGGAAGAGGGTGGTCATCTGTCAGGGGTGATTTAAATGCAATATTCCTGCTTCTTGGTAGAATGGGGTTGGACTGGATGGCCCATGAGGTCTCTTCCAACTCTTTGATTCTATGATTCTATTGCAGGGTCTGGAGAACAAGCCCTATGAAGAGCGGCTTAAAGAGCTGGGCATGTTTAGCCTGAAGAAGAGAAGGCTGAGAGGAGACATGATGAGGGCCATGTATAAATATGTGAGAGGAAGCCACAGGGAGGAGGGAGCAAGCTTGTTTTCTGCTGCTCTAGAGACTAGGACGTGGAACAATGGCTTCAAACTACAAGAAAGGCGATTCCATCTGAACATTAGGAAGAACTTCCTAACTGTCAGAGCCATTCAGCAGTGGAACTCTCTGCCGCAGAGCGTGGTGGAGGCTCCTTCTTTGGAAGCTTTTAAACAGAGGCTGGATGGCCATCTGTCAGGGGTGCTTTGAACGCTATTTTTCTGCTTCTTGGCAGAAGGGGGTTGGACTGAATGGCCGATGGGGTCTCTTCCAACTCTATGATTCTATGAATAATTGTGTTGTTGTAAGTTTTCCAGGCTGTCTGGCCATGTTCCAGAAGCATTCTCTCCTGATGTTTCACCTGCATCTATGGCAGGCATCCTGAGAGGTTGCGAGGTCTGTTGGAAACTAGGCAAGAGAGGTTTATATATCTGTGGAATGATGTCCAGGATGAGAGAAAGAACTCTTGTCCATTTGAGTCAGGTATGAATGCTGCAGTTGGCCACCTTGATTAGCATTTAATGACCTTGCAGTTTCAAGGTCTGGCTTCTTACTTCCTGGGTTGTTTCACATGTCCATGTTTCACAGGTGCATAACAGAGTTGGGAGGACAGTGGCTTTATAAATGAGCACCTTGGTCTCCCTACGGATGTCCCGGTCCTCAAACACTCTCTGCTTCATTCGGAAGAATGCTGCACTCGCAGAGGTCAGGCAGTGTTGTATTTCAGTGTCAGTGTTGACTTTTGTGGAGAGTTGGCTGATGGAATCATTCCAGGAGTTGAGTGTGACGTCTGTAGACAGTCCACGTTTTGCAGGCATAGAGCAGGGTTGGGAGGACAATGGCTTTATAAACAAGCACATTGGTCTCCTGGTCCTCAAACACTCTCTGCTTCATTCGGAAGAATGCTGCACTTGCAGAGCTCAGGCGGTGTTGTATTTCAGTGTCAGTGTTGACTTTTGTGGAGAGGTGGCTGCCAAGGCCATCCCCCAGCAACACCTTCTGGGTACGACCCTCCAGGAAAGCTCATCCTCTCGAGCCAACCCAGAAGGATACATTGCAATGCTTGCATCCATATTCTCAGAAAAGCCAAACAGGGGAAAACCAAATACTTTGGAGCTAGGTTTTGGAGACCCAAAAGTTGTTTTGGAGTTTGAACCACATTTTGCTGACATTTCTGGTGTTGGTTGCATATAATTTATTTTGCACATCAAATTGATGTTTTGCCTGGAGCAAGTGTCCCTGATATCGAGGAAGAATTTAGGGGTCTTTGCCAGGAGGCAGAGACTTATCAGACTCATCAAAGAGTTTGTTGCCCTGGTGAGACAGAAGAAGCACCCAATATTTCCCCTGATTTTTCCCAATGAAAGGTCTCACCAAGTTGAAGAAAAGCCACTGAGTTGTTTATTGTGATCCAGCTGGAAAGGATGCAGAGCCGTGATATTTCGTCAGGAAAGCATGCATGAGTACAAATAAAAGCCATTTTTATAGAAAAACAGACTTGTCTGGTTAGAATCTGGTTAGAATCTCCCATTCCCCGCCCTCCACCCAGCTTGAAGGTGATTGGCTGGTGCTTCAACAGCTGGGAGGAGGTTCGGCTGCCCCTTGAGCGCCTGGGCCAATCACAAGGATTCTGGGTTGTTGTAGGTTTTTCAGGGCTATATGGCCATGTTCTGGAGGCAATTTTTCTCCTGACGTTTCGCCTGCATCTATGGCAAGCATCCTCAGAGGTAGTGAGGTCTGTTGGAAGTAGGAAAAATGGGTTTATATATCTGTGGAATGACCAGGGTAATGTTTCAGCTGATCGATTTGCATTCAATGGCCTGGAAGCGCCTGGGGGGAATCTCTTGTTGATTCCTCCCAGAAATCAACAAGATTCCTGGAATCAACAAGATCAACAAGGATTCTGCTGCACGATCACAGGGCTTCGGCCGCCAATCACAGGGCTTCGGCCGCCTTGGCACTTCAGCGAATCAGGAGAGAGGGAGGCAGGACAAGGGAATACAATGCATTCTTGAGTGGATTATGGAAATTCAGGAAATGTCCAAGCGGCCGGCAAGTCCTAAAAAGGCCTACAAGCTAGCCTTCTATTGTCCTTTGATTGGTTCTAATAAACATTGATGTTGGTGATACTGCCATAATCCGGATTTTCTTCCATACCAAGACAGAGGAACAATGGGGGAAACTTGGGTGGATGTTGTAGTGAGAGAGATTGAATAGGTGACAGGGCGGGAGGAGGTGCAGCTTTCCTTTTTTTTTTTTTTTTGGTAAAAACTGTTTATTTTGATTATGGTACATAACATAACAGAAAAGCAAACCATGGCAAATCAGATACAATCAGGTACCAATATTTTTGACGTGTACATGCCTCTCTACCTTATTCAATCAATCAGTTAATTTTGACGTTAAGTACAAATTATTATCATTTACATATCTTAATACACATAAACTTGCTATTTCTGGCTGTTTTCCACTGCTTTCAGTCAGAGCTTAGTATTAAATTTTTTCATAACATTCAGGAAATCAGCACATGGCATTTTACACACATACCCCAGACCTTACACTCAACCCAAAACCCCTATCCTGAACAAACTAAACCCTCATCCCCACACCCGTGCACCCTTCACCATGATTTCCCGCACCGAAACACTATGAGGCCTTTAAGCCTATTTATCTATCCTTATCTATCACAGGGCTTCGGCCACCTTGGCACTTCAGCGAATCAGGAGAGAGGGAGGCAGGACAAGGGAATACAATGCATTCTTGAGTGGATTATGGAAATTCAGGAAATGTCCAAGCGGCCAGCAAGTCCTAAAAAGGCCTACAAGCTAGCCTTCTATTGTCCTTTGATTGGTTCTAATAAACATTGATGTTGGCGATACTGCCATAATCCGGATTTTCTTCCATACCAAGACAGAGGAACAATGGGGGAAACTTGGGTGGATGTTGTAATGAGAGAGATTGAATAGGTGACAGGGTGAAGCATAGGGCATAAAATCTTGATTAAATGTACACACTAGGCTTGGGTAACCACGGAAAAATTTGGTTCTAAACTCGTTTTGTTTTTAGGGGGCCCTTGCGTTTTTGTTTTTTTTTAAGAATTCCAAAATTTTCCTTTTAAAAATTTCGAAATATACAAAATTTTGTAAAATTACGAATCGATTTGTTAATGGCGGACGCAATTGCGCAATATGCTAAAAAACCCTCCAAATGGGATGGGGGAACTTCTGAAGCTTCCCTCTCCCTCTGTTGTTGACTGTTGGTGTGATAAAACAAACAACAACTATATTATATTATATTATTATAATATTATTATATTATATTGTTGTATATTATAATATTATTATATTATATTATTGTATATTATATTATATTATTATTATATTATTATATTATATATTATATATATATTATATTATATTATATTATATTAATATATTATATTATATATTATATATTATATTATATTATATTACTTTATATTATAATATTATTATATTATATTATATTATATATATAATATTGTAATATAATATAATAATATAGTAATATAATATATAATAATATAATATAATATACAATACTATAATATAATAGTATTATAATAATATAATATAATATACAATACTATAATATTATTATATTATATATTATATATTATATTATAATTGTATATTATATTATATTATATTATATTATATTATATTATATACTAGCTGTACCTGGCAACGCATTCCTGTGGCATAGAGTGAGGGTATGAAAAATAAAGTAATGAGAAATTTTGGGCAAGAAGGATGCCAGGAGAAAGAGGAGGGAGGGAAGGGGGAATGTGGGATTTGCCAGCTGGAAGGAAGGAAGGAAGGAAGGAAGGAAGGAAAGAAGGAAGGAAGGAGGGAGGGAGGGAGGGAGGGAGGGAGAGAAGGAAGGAAGGAAGGAAGGAAGGAAGGAAAGAAAGAAGGAAGGAAGGAAGGAAGGAAGGAAGGAGGGAGGGAGGGAGGGAGGGAGGGAGGGAAGGAAGGAAGGAAGGAAGGAAGGAAGGAAGGAAGGAAGGAAGGAAGGAAGGAAGGAAGGAAGGAAGGTAGCCCAGTGCAGCCCAGAGGGAGGGAAGCAGCAGAGCAAAGGGACCGGAAGTGGGGAAAATGCGAGATTGTAAAACTTGCACCAGACATACGAAAATAATTACGAAATAACTATGAAATAATTATGAAAATTGGAAAAAATGTTTCGATTCTTAATTACTCCTCACACTATTCCTGCATGGCTCAATATTGGATTGTAAGCTAATTTAAATACGAATTAGTAACGAATAACGAAATTAACGAACTGGATCGCCCAAGCCTAGTACACACTATCTAACATGGGAAGGGTCTTTGTCCTTAGCAAAACTACTATCTTTTATGGGGGCGGGGGGGTCATGTTCGACTTCATCCCTTCTAAACCTCTCCCTTTTTCCTCTCACTACAGTGCCAGTCCTGAGTTTCTGCTTCTTCTTGGCTGGTGCTCACGCCTCGTTGACTGATATTACGGTGGAGCCAGCAAACCCAACGCGTGGAGGAAGCGTCCTCCTCACCCCCACAAGCGTCCCAGAAAACAAGAATTCCTGCCTTTGGTACCGGGGAGAAGAATCCCTTCAAAACCTCATCCTTGGGTATTCCTTCTATCCATCCTTTTCAATTCAACGGAGAGATGGCTACACCAGGCGAGGGAACATAGACCCCAGCTGCTCCCTTCAAATTGTGGAGTTGGAAAGAACCGACTCTGGAACCTATAGCGTCAAAATAGTCGGTGCTGATTGGACGGTCAAAGGAAAAGTGGACCTCGTGGTCTCAGGTACGTTCCAGGTGTCCTTCATCCGCCCTGCCTTCCTTTCTGCGGCCTTCCTCCCTGGATGCGGAGAGCCCAGGCTGGAGCTACACTGCCATATAACCCAGATTATCAAAGCAGATAATCCATGTTATCTGCTTTGTTCTGGATTATCTGAGTCTACACAGATCACCCATACACAGCAAACTTCCAATGCCATTTTCTTTTTTTTTAATATTGTTTTTATTAAGAACTAGCTGTACCCGCCGCGCGTTGCTGTGGCCAACCTTCCCTCCCTCTTTCTCTCCTCCCTTCCCTCTTTCCTTCCTTTCCTCTTTTTCTTTCCTTATCTCTCATCTTTCTTCCATCTCTACCTGTTTCTTTCCTCCCTTTCTTTGCTCTTTGGTTCCATCCTTCCTTCCTTCCTTCCTTCCTTCCTTCCTTCCTTCCTTCCTTCCTTCCTTCCTTCCTTCCCTATCTTTCGTTCCTTCTCTCCTTCCTTCCCTCTCTTTTTCCTTTCACTTTTTTATTTCCTTCTCTCCTTCCTTGCTTCTCTATCTTTCTTTCTTTCCTTCTTTCCCTCCCTCCTTCTCTCCTTCCACCCTTCCCTCTTTCTCTCCTTCTCTCATTACATCTTGACTCTCCCTTCCATTTAATATTGTATTTATATCTTACATAGAAAGAAGGAAAGGAAGGAGGAAGGAAGGAAGGAGGGACAGGAAGGAAGGAAAAAGGAAGGGAGGGAGGGAAAGAAGGGAAGGAAGGAAAAGAAAGAAGGAGGGACAGGGAGGGAGGGAGGAGAAGGAAGGAAGGAGGAAGGAAGGAGGGAAAGAAAGGAGGGGGATGAAGAAAGGTGGAAGGGAAGGAAATGAAGGGAAAGAAGAAGAAAAGGGAGGGAGGAAGGAAAAGAAGGAAAGGAAGAAGGAAGGAAGGAGGGACAGGAAGGAAGGGAAGGAGGGAAAGAAGGAAAGGAAGGAGAAGGAAAGAAGAAAAGGAAAGGGAGGAAAGAAGGGAAGGGAGGGAGAGAAGGAAGGTCCTTCATTCAAGCACCGTGGACCTTCCTCGCCTAGGGACATCGTGTCCAAATTTGGTGTCAATTGCCCCAGTGGTTTCTGAGTTCTGTGAATAGCACAAACGAACATTACATTTTTATTTATATAGACTAGCTGTTTCCACCACGCGTTGCTGTGGCCAACCTTCCCTCTCTCTTTCTCTCCTTTCTTTCCTTCCTTCCTTTGCTCCCTCGTTCCTTCTTCCCGTTTCTTCTTTCCTTCTCTCCTTCCTTCTCTGCCTCTTTCCTTCGTTCCCCCCTTTTTCTTTTCCTCCCTCTTTCTCTCCTTTTTCCCTCTTCCCTTTCTCTCCTTCCTTCGCTCCCTCTTTCTTTCCTTCCCTTTTTTCTTTCTTTCTCTCCTTCCTTCCTCTTCTATCTCTTTTCTTCCTTCCCCCCTTTTTCTTTTCCTCCCTCTTTCTCTCCTTATTCCTTCTTCCCTTTCTCTCCTTCCTTTGCTCCCTCTTTCTTTCCTTCCCTTTTTTCTTTCTTTCTCTCCTTCCTTCCTCTTCTATCTCTTTTCTTCCTTCCCCCCTTTTTCTTTTCCTCCCTCTTTCTCTCCTTATTCCTTCTTCCCTTTCTCTCCTTCCTTTGCTCCCTCTTTCTTTCCTTCCCTTTTTTCTTTCTTTCTCTCCTTCCTTCCTCTTCTATCTCTTTTCTTCCTTCCCCCCTTTTTCTTTTCCTCCCTCTTTCTCACCTTATTCCTTCTTCCCTTTCTCTCCTTCCTTTGCTCCCTCTTTCTTTCCTTCCCTTTTTTCTTTCTTTCTCTCCTTCCTTCCTCTTCTATCTCTTTTCTTCCTTCCCCCCTTTTTCTTTTCCTCCCTCTTTCTCTCCTTATTCCTTATTCCCTTTCTCTCCTTCCTTCCTTCGCTCCCTCTTTCTTTCTTTCCTTCCTTTTTTTTCTTTCTTTCTCTCCTTCCTTCCTCTTCTTTTTTCTTCCTTCCCCCTTTTCTTTTCCTCCCTCTTTCTCTCCTTTTTCCTTCTTCCCTTTCTTTCCTTCCTTCGCTCCCTCTTTCTTTCCTTCTTTCCCTTTTTTCTTTCTTTCTCTCCTTCCTACCCTTCTATTTCTTTTCTTCCTTCCCCCCTTTTTCTTTTCCTCCCTCTTTCTCTCCTTATTCCTTCTTCCCTTTCTCTCCTTCCTTTGCTCCCTCTTTCTTTCCTTCCCTTTTTTCTTTCTTTCTCTCCTTCCTTCCTCTTCTATCTCTTTTCTTCCTTCCCCCCTTTTTCTTTTCCTCCCTCTTTCTCTCCTTATTCCTTCTTCCCTTCCTCTCCTTCCTTTGCTCCCTCTTTCTTTCCTTCCCTTTTTTCTTTCTTTCTCTCCTTCCTTCCTCTTCTATCTCTTTTCTTCCTTCCCCCCTTTTTCTTTTCCTCCCTCTTTCTCTCCTTATTCCTTATTCCCTTTCTCTCCTTCCTTCGCTCCCTCTTTCTTTCCTTCTTTCCCTTTTTTCTTTCTTTCTCTCCTTCCTACTCTTCTATCTCTTTTCTTCCTTCCCCCTTTTTCTTTTCCTCCCTCTTCCTCTCCTTTTTCTTTCTTCCCTTTCTCTCCTTCCTTCGGTCCCTCTTTCTTTCCTTCTTTCCCTTTTTCTTTCCTTCTTTCCTTCCTTCTCTGCCTCTTTCCTTCCTCCCCCCTTTTCCTCCCTCTTTCTCTCCTTTTTCCTTCTTCCCTTTCTCTCCTTCCTTCACTCCCTCTTTCTTTCTTTCTTTCTTTCTTTCTTTCCTTCCTTTTTTTCTTTCTCTCCTTCCTTCCTCTTCTATCTCTTTTCTTACTTCCCCCCTTTTTCTTTTCTATCAAAGCTAAATTATGTATATGCTAGCCGTCCCCTGCCACGTGTTGCTGTGGCCTCTCTGGAGGTTATGGAGGTTCTGTGTGGGAGGTTTCACCCAATTCTGTCGTTGGTGGGGTTCAGAATGATCTGTGATTATAGGTGAACTATAAATCCCAGCAACTCCCAAATGTCAGAATTCTATTTTCCCCAAACTCCACCAGTGGTCACATTTGGGCATACTGAGCATTTGTGTAGAGTTTGGTCCAGATCCATCATTGTTTGTGTCCGCTGTATTCTGTGGATATGGGTGAACTAAAACTCCCAAACTCAACATCAATGCCCACCAAACCCTTCTTGTGTTTTCTGTTGGTCATGGGAGTCCTGTGTCCCAATTTTGATTCGATTCCATCATTAATTGAGTTCAAAATGCTCTTTGATTGTAGGTGAACTATAAATCCCAGCAACTACAACTCCCAAATGACAAAATCATATATTTTTTTTAGTGAAGGACATAGATTGGGTTGTTAGGTATCTTGTGACCAAATTTGGTGTCAATTCGCCCAGTGGTTTTTGAGTTCTGTTAAGCCCACAAACGAACATTACATTTTTATTTATATAGATGTTTGTTCCGCAAAGGCTCCTCCGTGGCTTGATGTATCTGGCCCAAACGTGGCACACATACACTTCATGATCCAACTTAAATTACTGGCTGTCTTTCTTCTTTGAGAAACCCACCCCGTTTAGGACTTAAGCCCCAGAAATTAATTAAGAGGTCTGTGTTTCTGCCATGCTCAGAGGCAACCACAAGAGGGCCCTATACAGGCTTCAGCATGACTTGATGGATCTGGACCAAACTTAGAATCCTAGAATCAAAGAGTGGGAAGAAACCTCATGAGCCATCCAGTCCATCCCCATTCTGCCAAGAAGCAGGAATACTGCATTCAAATCACCCCTGACAGATGGCCATCCAGCCTCTGTTTCAAAGCTTCCAAAGAAGGAGCCTCCACCACACTCCGGGGCAGAGAGTTCCACTGCTGAACGGCTCTCACAGTCAGGAAGTTCTTCCTCATGTTCAGATGGAATCTCCTCTCTTGTAGTTTGAAGCCATTGTTCCATTGCGTCCTAGTCTCCAGGGAAACAGAAAGGAAGCTTGCTCCCTCCTCCTCCCTGTGGCTTCCTCTCACATATTTATCCATGGCTATCATATCTCCTCTCAGCCTTCTCTTCTTCAGGCTAAACATGCCCAGCTCCTTAAGCCACTCCTCATGGGGCTTGTTCTCCATACCCTTGATCATTTTAGTCGCCCTCCTCTGGACACATTCCAGCTTGTCAATCTCTCTCTTGAATTGTGGTGCCCAGAATAGGACACAATCTTCCAGGTGTGGTCTAACCAAAGCGGAATAGAGCATGGGGAGCAGGACTTCCCTAGATCTAGACACTAGGCTCCTCTTGATGCAGGCCAAAATCCCATTGGCTTTTTTTGCCACCACATCACATTCCTGGCTCATGTTTAACTTGTTGTCCACGAGGACTCCAGATCTTTTTCACACGTACTGCTCTCGAGCCAGGCATCATTGTCCCCCATTCTGTCTCTTTGCATTTCGTTTTTCCTGCCAAAGTGGAGTATCTTGCATTTGTCCCTGTTGAACTTCATTTTGTGAGTTTTGGGCCATCCTCTCTCTAATCTGTCAAGATCCCTTTGAATCCTGCTCCTGTCCTCTGGAGTCTTGGTTCTCCCTCCCAATTTGGTCCCCTCTGCAAACTTGATGATCCCGCCTTCTAACCCTTCATCTAAGTCATGAATGAAGATCCTGAACAGGACCGGGCCCAGGACGGCTCCTGCAGATGGCACTCCACTTGTCACTTCTTTCCAGGATGAAGAGGAAGCTTTGGAGAGAATTACCCTCTGGGTTCATCCTGGAAGGCATGAAGGCACCCTCCCAATGTGGTGTCGTCTGCAAACTTGGGAAAGGCGTACGAAGGAGCTGGGGGTGGTGACGGCCGACAGGGAGCTCTGGCGTGGGCTGGTCCATGAGGTCACGAAGAGTCGGAGGCAACTGAACGAATGAACAACAACAACAACAACATTATTTAACTTTTAAAACCTACCCCGATTTAGAAAAAGGAAGTCTCCAGTCTTAAAAGCTGCAAATGTGTATGTGCTGGAAATTTCAGAAACCAAATTAGCAATTGAGTGGGACTTCCAGGGACTTAAGAGGGTTGCACAAGAATAGGAATAATGTATACAAAGCAAACGAAAAACCTCAGAAGGAGTTCTGCAAATGGTTCAAAAGCAGACAAGTTTGCATATGGCACAGAGTGCCCTGCATCGGAGCTCTTGCTGTGCAGTTGGTGCATCCCGACCACAGAAATCTTACAAAAGGACAAGATTATAACACTTCCTGTTTGCAACCCGTCTATGGTTTCCCCACAACTGTTTCCAGCTTGATTTTCTTACTGTTGGCAAGTGCTTGTTTCTTTATTATTATGATTATGATTATTATCTTTATTTGTACCCCGCTAGCATCTCCCGAAGGACTCAATGCAGCTTACAAAGGCCAAGGCCTCAAAACACAACATAACAAATACACAACTCAAAGCAAATCAAAAAAACAATTAAAGCAATATCAAAACATAAAGCAATAAAACAACACACTAAAAACCACAATAAAACTGTGCCGGGCCAAATATAATGGGTAGGCTTGGGCGATCGAGAAAAAAATTGGTTCTAAACTCGTTTCGTTTCTAGGGTGCGCTCGCATTTCGAAATTCTAAGGACTTCCGAAATTTAAGATTTTAAAATTTTGAAATTTCTGAAATTTCGTAAATTACGAATCAATTCGTTAATGGCGGACGCGATTGCGCAATATGCTAAAAAAAAAATCCTCCAAATGGGACAAGGGGAACTTCTGAAGCTTCCCTCTCCCTCTGTTGTTGACTGTTGGTGTGATAAAACTAACAACAACTATATTATATTATATTATATTATATTATATTATATTATATTATATTATATTATATTATTATATTATTATATTATATTATATTATATTATATTATATTATATTATATTATATTATATTATATTATTATAATATAATTATATTATATATTATTATAATAATATAATATAATAATATAATATATTATTAAGAACTTCCTGACTGTGAGAGCCGTTCAGCAGTGGAACTCTCTGCCCCGGAGTGTGGTGGAGGCTCCTTCTTTGGAAGCTTTTAAGCAGAGGCTGGATGGCCATCTGTCAGGGGTGATTTGAATGCAATATTCCTGCTTCCTGGCAGGGGGTTGGACTGGATGGCCCATGAGGTCTCTTCCAACTCTTTGATTCTATGATTCTATGATATATAATATAATATAATAATTTATTATATTATATATATTATATTATATTATTATTATATATTATATTATATATTATATATTATAATATTATATTATAATATATTATATTGTAATATATTATATTATAATATAATATACAATTATAATATAATATAATAATCATATAGTAATATAATATATAATATAGTAATATAATATAATATACAATATAATGCACCAGACATACGAAAATAATTACGAAATAATTACGAAAATTGGAAAAAAATTGTTTCGATTCTTAATTACTCCTCACACTACTCCTGCATGGTTCGATATCGGATCGTAAGCTAATTTAAATACGAATCAATAACGAATAACGAAATTAACGAACTGGATCGCCCAAGCCTAATAATGGGTACAGATTAAAAGTGCTGATGTGACAGGTGGTGTGTCGGATTTTAAGGTAAGTGCAGTGTGCGAGCAATCTTAAACTCTATTAAAGTGCTTCTGGGACATGTTGTTGGAGTTTTCCTATTCTGGCAAAGCACATCGGAACAGCCAGGTCTTTAAGTTCTTCCTAAAGACTGCCAATGTAGGGGCCTGTCTAATATCTTTGGGGAGGGAGTTCCAGAGTCGGGGGGCCACCACAGAAAAGGCCCTGTCTCGCGTCCCCACCAGACGCGCCTGCGATGCTGGTGGAATCACGAGCAGGGCCTCTCCGGATGAGCGAAGAGAACGTGTGGAGATGCGGTCACGCAGGTAGGATGGTCCCAAACTATTTAAGGCTTTGTAGGTAAGCACCTGCACCTTGAATTGGGCTCGGAAAATAAACGGCAGCCAATGAAGCTCCTTGAACAGGAGGGTTGACCTCTCCCTAAAGGGGCACCCGTTAACATCCTGGCACCCGTTGGACCAGTTGGAATTTCCGAGCCATTTTCAAGGGCAGCCCCACATAGAGCACATTACAGTAGTCCAATCTAGAGGTGATTAAGGCATGGACCATTCCGGCCAGATCAGCCTTCGCGAGGTACGGTCACAGTTGGCGCACGAGTCTCAATTGTGCAAAAGCCCTCCCGGACACCACCGACGCCTGAGCCTCAAGCGTAAGTGATGAATCCAGGAGGACTCCCAAACTGCAGACCTGTGGCTTCAGGGGGAGTGTAACCCCGTCCAACACAGGTTGCCACCCTATACCCCGATCTGGTTTACGATTGACCAGGAGGACCTCTGTCTTGTCGGGATTGATCTTCAGCTTGTTCCTCCTCATCCAGATAGACACAGTGGCCAGGCACTCATCCAGCTCTCGAGGGGCTTCCTTGGAATTGAGTGGAAATGAGTAATAGAGTTGTGTGTCATCTGCATAGAGATGGCACCCAACTCCAAAACTCCGGATGACCTCTCCCAGCGGTTTCATGTAGATGTTAAAAAGCATGGGAGACAAAATAGAGCCTTGCAGGACTCCACAGGTCAAGGGCCAGGGGTCTGAGCAGGCATCTCCTAGCTTCACCATCTGGGACCAACCCTCCAGGAAGGACCGGAGCCATGACAAAACTGTGCCCCCGAGACCCATCCCAGAGAGTCAACCCAGAAGGATACCATGATCGATGGTATCGAAAGCCGCTGAGATGTCAAAGAGAACCAACAGAGTCACACTTCCCCTGTCCAGCTCCCTGCGGAGGTCATCCACCAAGGCGACCAAAGCCTTCTTGGTGCCGCGGCCAGGCCTGAAACCAGACTGTGACTGGTCCAGGTAATTGATGTCATCTAGAAAACCCTGGAGCTGGAAGGCGACCACCCGCTCCAGCACCTTGCCCAGAAAAGGGAGGTTGGAGATTGGTCTGTAATTGTTCAGCACCGTGGAGTCAAGGGAAGCCTTTTTGAGGAGTGGGCAAACCACAGCCTTGCAGTATTCCCCCTTCTTCTGATGCGTAATATCTTGCAGTATTCTTCCTTTTGATGTGAAATATCTTGAAGCATTCCTCCTTCTTTTTGAAGCGCAATAACTTGCAGTATTCCTCCTTTTTGTTGTACTATACCTTGCAGTATTCCTCTTTTTTAATGTGAAATATTGCGGCATTCCTTCTTCTTTCTGATGTGAAATATCTTGCAGTAGTCCTCCCTCTTTCTGAAGTGCAATATCTTGTGGTAGTCCTTCTCCTTTCTGATGTGAAATATCTTACAGTATTCCTCCCTTTTTTGATGTGAAGTAACTTTTAGTATTCCCTCTTCTTTTTGATGTGAAATGTTGCAATTCAGACAAAATGGGAAGATATATGACAAGGCTGAAAAAAAACCATTTTGAGCATCCTAACCCACGATGGTAGCAAATTATCCCAAATGTGATTCTTTGCAATTGAACACAACAATCCTGCTGAATTATTTTAAAATATATGTTTTTAAAAAGCAGATCTTGCTTCTCCCAGTGAATTTGAAAGATTGGTGCTGTGGTTCGTTGGCATACCCCCTTATTAGTTAGTCCCCAAAATAATCTTCAGAGCTTTTGATCCAATCAAACACTGAAGGCAGGAGACTTTCTTACAACATGTTTAATTGATCAAGTCACCCTGTTGGGTTAGCAAAAGGAAAGTGCCACACCAAAGTGATAGGCAGTTTGGGTTTATTAATGACTTAGATGAAGGGCTAGAAGGCAGGATCATTAAGTTTGCAGACGGCACCAAATTGGGAGGGATAGCCAATAGTCCAGAGGACAGGAGCAGGATTCAAAGGGATCTTGACAGATTAGAGAGATGAAGGGCCAAAACTAACACAATGAAGTTCAACAGTGACAAATGCAAGATACTCCACTTTGGCAGAAAAAATGAAATGCAAAGATACAGAATGGGTGACGCCTGGCTCGAGAGCAGGACGTGTGAAAAAGATCTTGGAGTCCTCGTGGACAGGAAGTTAAACATGAGCCAACAATGTGATGTGGCGGCAAAAAAAGCCAATGGGATTTTGGCCTGCATCAATAGGAGCATGGTCTCTAGATCTAAGGAAGTAATGCTACCCCTCTATTCTGCTTTGGTTAGACCACATCTGGAGTATTGTGTCCAATTCTGGGCACCACAATTCAAGAGAGATATTGACTCTAAGCTGGAATGTGTCCAGAGGAGGGTGACTAAAATGATCAAGGGTCTGGAGAACAAGCCCTATGAGGAGCGGCTTAAAGAGCTGGGCATGTTTAGCCTGAAGAAGAGAAGGCTGAGAGGAGATATGATAGCCATGTATAAATATGTGAGAGGAAGCCACAGGGAGGAGGAGGGAGCAAGCTTGTTTTCTGCTTCTTTGGAGACTAGGACGCGGAACAATGGCTTCAAACTACAAGAGAGGAGATTCCATCTGAACATGAGGAAGAACTTCCTGACTGTGAGAGCCGTTCAGCAGTGGAACTCTCTGCCCCGGAGTGTGGTGGAGGCTCCTTCTTTGGAAGCTTTTAAGCAGAGGCTGGATGGCCATCTGTCGGGGGTGATTTGAATGCAATATTCCTGCTTCTTGGCAGAATGGGGTTGGACTGGATGGCCCACGAGGTCTCTTCCAACTCTTTGATTCTAGGATTCTATGATTCATAACTTTTCAGCATGTGTTTTCATGTGATATTTTTCCACCTCAAGACCTCCTAGTCCCCCTCTCTTCAACCCTCCCTCTTTCTAGATTGCAGAACATCAAGACCTATCCTTTGAACTTCCTCCTAATTTTTGGATCCCTCACCCTCTGTTGCCTCACAGTGTATGCAATATTTTCTCTGAACTTTATTTTGTTGGTATTACTTTATTTTTCCCATCTCCAACTTCAGCATTGTCACCTGGAGTCACCGCTGTGATCGTGATCGTGATGTTGGCCTTGGGATCGGGCCTAATCGGAGGCCTGCTTTATTTCTTTCTCCGTGAGTAAAACTATGGAAACTTCCCAGAACTTCTCTCTTTTTTTTCTCTTCCCAATCAAGAGGGACAGCAATGCAACTATAGTAATAGCTATGCGGAATACGCTCTTTGCCAGACTGCAAATCCATCCAAATGTCATTAGTTGAGTTGGTTTCCAATCTAAATGTAGCACAGAGTTCATCTAGATCAGTATTTCTCAACCTGTGTCCCCCTCCCCAGATGTTTTGGCCTTCAACTCTCAGAAATCCTAACAGCTAGTAAAGTGGCTGGGATTTCTGGGAGTTGAAGTCCAAAACCCCTGGAGAACCAAAGGCTGGGTTGGTCCACCAGGTGTTTTGGACTTCAACTCCTTGGTTGGTCCTCCAGGTGTTTTGGACTTCAACTCCTGGGTTGGTCCTCCAGGTGTTTTGGACTTCAACTCCTGGGTTGGTCCTCCAGGTGTTTTGGACTTCAACTCCCAGATGTTTTGGACTTCAACTCCTGGTCCTCCAGGTGTTTTTGGACTTCAACTCCTGGTCCTCCAGGTGTTTTGGACTTCAACTCCCAGGTGTTTTGGACTTCAACTCCTGGTCCTCCAGGTGTTTTGGACTTCAACTCCTGGGTTGGTCCCCCAGGAGTTTTGGACTTCAACTCCCAGGTGTTTTGGACTTCAACTCCTGGGTTGGTCCCCCAGGAATTTTGGACTTCAACTCCTGGGTTAGTCCTCCAGGTGTTTTGGACTTCAACTCCCAGGTGTTTTGGACTTCAACTCCTGGGTTGGGCCTCCAGGTGTTTTGGACTTCAACTCCTGGGTTAGTCCTCCAGGTGTTTTGAACTTCAACTCCTGGGTTGGGCCTTCAACTCTCAGAAATCCTAACAGCTGGTAAACTGGCTGGAATTTCTGGGAGTTGTAGGCCAAAACACCTGGAGACCCACAGGTTGAGTGAGAACCACTGCTCTAGATGGAAGACCTAGAAGTAGCCTCTTTAGGCATTTCCAAGGTTTTCCAGGAAACTCTACAGCCTCTTACAGAGGGATGCGTAACTCACCTCGAAAACTTTGCAGATTCTTCCAGAGTCCGTTTCTGCATTCCCTTCAAATGCCCCGATTTGGCAGGAACATCCTGGGGATGATGGGGAATGTACTGCCGAAGGTTTTCATGGATGGAATCACTGGGTTATTGTAGTTTTGGGGGGCTATATGGCCATATTCTAGAAGCATTCTCTCCTGACGTTTCACCTGCATCTATGGCAGGCATCCTCAGACCTCACAACCTCTGAGGATGCTTGCCATAGATGCAGGCAAAACCTCAGGAGAGAATGCTTCTAGAACATGGCCTGAAAAACCTACAACAACCCAATGATGGGGAATGTTTCCCAAGAGTCCTTTCTCCCACCCCGGACTTTCCACAGAGATATAAACCCAGTTTTCCTAGTTTCCAGCAGACTCCACAACCTCTGAGGATGCCTGCCACAGATGCAGGTGGAACATCAGGAGAGAATGCTTCTAAAACATGGCCATACAGCCTGAAAAACCTACAACAACCCAAAGACCTTGTTGCCATCAGTATGGATGATAGTTGAAGATGATGGGAGCGGTGGTCTGACCCATGCAGGAAGCACCTGAGCAGGTGGAAATGATTCCCCGCCCAGCTTTGATGCCTTGGTGTCTCCTTCCTGCAGGGATTCGCCGTCAGAGAAGGAAACTCACCTTGGACCGCGCCCAGTCTGCAACGGCAACCTATGAAAATCTCCCCCGTCCAGGACTGAAGGCAACTGAGGTGAGCCACCGTGGAGCTCTTCCCTAGTCATGCATCTTCCTCTTTTCCTTTTACCTTCTACCTTTCCGTTACTTCCTTTTCTAGTGAGTCCTATCTCTCATTATGTGCAATTGTGATATATCCAAAGTTTAGCCTCAGTTTCGTCCTCTTAGAACCCAACTTAGACGGCACCGGGACTGTGGCACAGCTGGTTGGGTGATGAGTTCAAAGCCAGCCCGGGTCAGAGTGAGCATCCGACCAATTTGTGTAGCTTGCTGTCAACCTTTGCAGCCCGAAAGACAGTTGCATCTGTCAAGTAGGAAATTTAGGCACCGTTTATGCATGGAGGCAAATTTAACTACCGTATATACTCGAGTATAAGCCGACCCGAATAAAAGCCGATGCACCTAATTTTACCACAAAAAACTGGGAAAACTTATTGACTCGAGTATAAGCCGAGGGTGGGAAATGCAGCAATTACGGGTAAATTTCAAAATAAAAATAGATCACATGTCGGACACTTATTATTATTTCTATTGGGTTGTGGTTATTATTATTATTATTATTATTATTATTATTATTATTTGAAACACAACAATATGAGTCCACAACAAACAAGATCACTCTGCTGGTTGTTGCATTGGATCACATATCAGACACTTATTATTATTACTATTGGGTTGTGGTTAATATTATTATTATTATTATTATTATTATTATTATTATTATTATTGGAAACACAACAAGATGAGTCCACAGCAAACAAGATCACTCTGCTGGCTGTTGTATTGGATCACACGTCGGACACTTATTGTTATTACTATTGGGTTGTTGTTGTTGTTGTTGTTATTATTTGAAACACAACAAGATAAGTCCACAGCAAACAAGATCACTCTGCTGGTTGTTGTATTGGATTACACACCAGGCACTTATTATTATTACTATTGGGTTGTTATTATTGTTGTTGTTGTTGTTGTTGTTGTTGTTATTTGATACACAACAAGATGAGTCCACAGCAAACAAGATCACTCTGCTGGTTGTTGTATTGGATCACACGTCAGACACATTATTATTTCTATTGGGTTGTTGTGAGTTTTCCAGGCTGTCTGGCCATGTTCCAGAAGCATTCTCTCCTGACGTTTCACCCACATCTATAGCAGGCATCCTCAGAGGTTGTGAGGTATGTTGGCCCAGTCCTGGGAATTCATCTTTTGGCTGATGTTGATATGGAGGTGCAACAGTTCCTCGTCTATGTTTGCGAGTTCTTTGCGTTAGTTTTCCCAATTTTTGTGTGTCTTGGAAGAGTTTCTCCTCGTAGAGATGTTCAATGTATTGACATCTATGGCGGGCATCCTCAGAGGTTGTGAGGTCTGACAAGGAACTGTTGCACCTCCATATCAACATCAGCCAAAAGATGAATTCCCAGGACTGGGCCAACAGACCTCACAACCTCTGAGGATGCCTGTCATAGATGCAGGCGAAATGTCAGGAGAGAATGCTTCTAGAACATGGCCTACAACAACCCAGTTAATTGACTTGTTAACTAATATCTGGCCAATATCTAAAGGTGGGATGCAAGGCAAAATGAAACTAAACAAATAAAGACAGGTGTTCAGGATTCGGGTTGATTTAGGGACTTTGTGAATCAACGTCATTTTTTTTTTGTATGTTTTGGCACAGGAGAATCCAGAAGTTTCTTCTGATCCTACCAGCAATGTCTATGAGGTGAGCAGAAGACATTATTATCATTATTATTATTATTATTATTATTATTATTATTATTTGAAATGCAACAAGATGAGTCCACAACAAACAAGATCATTCTGCTGGTTGTTGTATTGGATCACACTTCGGACACTTATTATTATTACTATTGGGTTGTTATTATTATTATTATTATTATTATTATTATTATTATTATTATTATTTGAAACACCACAAGATGAGTCCACAGCAGACAAGATTACTCTTCTGGCTGTTGTATTGGATCACACGTCGGACACTTCCCAAGTGTCTAGGACTGTGTTGTTGTTGTTGTTGTTGTTAGAAACACCACAAGATGAGGCCACAGCAGACAAGATTACTCTTCTGGCTGTTGTATTGGATCACACGTCGGACACTTCCCAAGTGTCTAGGACTGTGTTGTTGTTGTTGTTGTTGTTAGAAACACCACAAGATGAGTCCACAGCAGACAAGATTACTCTTCTGGCTGTTGTATTGGATCACACGTCGGACACTTCCCAAGTGTCTAGGACTGTGTTGTTGTTGTTGTTGTTGTTAGAAACACCACAAGATGAGTCCACAGCAGACAAGATTACTCTTCTGGCTGTTGTATTGGATCACACATCAGACACTTCCCAAGTGTCTAGGACTGTGTTGTTGTTGTTGTTGTTAGAAACACCACAAGATGAGTCCACAGCAGACAAGATTACTCTTCTGGCTGTTGTATTGGATCACACATCAGACACTTCCCAAGTGTCTAGGACTGCGTTGTTGTTGTTGTTGTTGTTGTTGTTGTTGTTGTTAGAAACACCACAAGATGAGTCCACAGCAGACAAGATTACTCTTCTGGCTGTTGTATTGGATCACACGTCGGACACTTCCCAAGTGTCTAGGACTGTGGTGTATCGGGTAATAATGCGTGCAGATCCCAGTAAGGTGGCCTTTTGCAGCTGACAGACGGTAATTGTGTTTAAGTGCTGGCCAGGGTCTTTAGGCACTGCACCCAGTGTGCTGATCACCACTGGGACCCCCTTGACTGACTTGTGCAGTTCGATCTTTAAATCCTCATATCGTGTCAGCTTTTCCCATTGTGTCTCTTCAATCCTGCTGTCACCTGGGATTGCAACATCGACAATCCATACTTTGTTTTTCAACACGATTGTGAGGTCAGGAGTCTTGTGCTCCAAAATGCTATCTGTCTGAATCTGGAAGTCCCAGAGGAGTTTGACGTGTTCATTTTCTGTAACTTTTTCCGGCTTGTGGTACCCGCCCCCCTTCCCCGCCCCCGTTCTTTGTGCCAGGCAGATGGTCTTTGTGGCGCAAGTTCCAATGGATCATCTGAGCAACGGTGTTGTGCCTCTGCTTGTAGTTAGTCTGTCTGCGCGATCTTCTTGCAGCAGCTGAGGATGGGATCTCTTATTTCCTCTGCTTCCTTGCAAAATCTACATTAGGGATCTGTCATGGACTTTTCAACTCTGGCTTGGATGGCCTTGGTTCTAATGGCTTGTTCTTTTCCATGGTTTCTTCCTTTCTGTTGAATGTGTCCACATGCTTGGGCATCTACACTGTAGAATCGATAAACTGCCATGGCTCAATCTATGGAATTCCGAGAGTTGTAGTTTTGCAAAGAGTGGAGGTGCATCACCAATTATTGAAAAAGAGACAATTGGGGAAAGAGTAGACTGAAGCTTCTTCCACCTCATAGTCACTGCAATGGATAACCAACAGTTGCAACATGAGTAACAGCTGGCACAAAACAGAACGTTTTGGATCAGACCTTAGTTGGGATCCCATAGCATTGAGCCACGGCAGTTCAAATCGGGACATTCATTCTACAGTGGAGATGCAGCCATGGTCCTGGTTTTTAGTGTTGGAAGGTATGCAATTGTGTCATTTCTATTCTGTCTTTTCAGGCCTTGCAGAACCAAAGCCCTTGTGTCTATGAAGAGATCAAGCGACCCTAATGGATGGAGCAACCATCATCCCCTTTGCTACTTTGACTTGGACTATGGAGTCAATTTTCCCATTTCATTATCTGACTGCAAGCTGGATTCAATGTCTTCCATTGAAAACACCCAAGCATGGCTACGTCTACATTGTGTATGGGACACTGGGAAAGAGTGCAAACGACAACTCCCAGAATTGTACAGCATTGCACCATGGCAGATCAAATGCGGTCAAACTGCATTCCTTCTATGGCATAGATATATCTCTTACTCTCAGATTGTAGGATCTATATAGCAATATTAAATAACCACTCACAAGTTGGTTCTGCTTTGAAATGGATATATTGCTTGTATCTCCGCAGCAAAGAAAGACACTACTGACTTTTTCCCACCATCACTTCCTTTTATACACCTTTCCTGCCCATTTCCCCCCTCTTCTCAGTTTCCTTATTAGAACTTGTTGCTTTACAAGTTCCAATGCAAGGTTTCCAGCACCCTTTGCTGGCTTCAAATTGTCAGAGAGAGAGAATTGATTCAGCCAGGATGATTCAGCCAGATTGTCATGGAGGGAATTTGTGATGTCTTCATGCCGTCAGAAATTGACTCCTGACACCTTGTCCTTACCCTCTTTTATGTTTTTTTGTATTTATTTACTAGCCATCCCCTGACATGCATTGCTGTGGCCCAGTCTGTGTATATGTGTTTGTGTGTTTGTGTATATTTGTACATATGTATGTTTAGATGTGTATATGTATACTGTGTATATGTGTGTGCTTATATATATGCATATATGATTGCCATCCTGTGGGGGAGGAGGAGGAGGAGGAGGAGGAGGAGGAGGAGGAGGAGGAAGAGGTGGTGGCAGCTTTTTGGCTGGCAGAGGGGCCAGGCAGCCATTCTGAGGATGCGGAGGTGGCAGGGCCAAAAGTGATGGCCTCGCAACCCCTGGACAATGGACAATCGACCCCTCTGGGGGTTGCGACCCCCAGGTTGAGAACCGCTGCTTTAAGCTATAAGAGAAAAAACCCAAGGGAATGAAAGAGAAATGAGAATAAAATGCACGTTTGTAACCTTATAGTGTCTCTTCAGTTTTATTTGCAAGCAAGGCCATATCATTGCATGGCCTACCAAGGCAGCAGCAGATGTTTTGGAGATGGGTTTCTCAACTGGAACCTGGACGACATCAATAGGATTTTCGATTCTCTGACCTTTCTGCAGATTCTCCATGTTTGCCGGTTGTCGGGGGTTTTTTTCTATGTTCGCTTCGTAATGCGTTATCCATCAAAATGTTTCCGGCAACCTAAACATACATTAATTATGCAAAATATGCATTAAGGAAATCCAGTGAAGGGTTAGTCCTCTATAGAGCTCAGATGGAAATCCATAGTGAATTAACTAGGATGGAATAGAACTATAGGATCACAGAGTGGGAAGGGACCCCAAAGGCCATCCAGTCCAACCTTGTTCTGACAGGCACAAAGGCACCATTGAAGCCCTCCTGACAGATGGCCATCCAGCCCCTGTTTAAAAGCCTCCAAAGAAGGAGACTCCATTGGATTCCAAGGTGGTCTGTATCCCACTAATGAAAGCTCTGTCGTGGAATCTTTCCTGCATTTGAATCCATGGTTCTAACTAGAGGTATGGTAAATCCCATGCCATTGTTCCCATTCTGTTTACTGGGAAATTCCCACAATCGGGAGCAAAGTTTTGTTTTTGTTTCAGTAGGATTCCCCCAATCGGCACCAATGGGAAAACTTTAAAGCAGACATGGGCAAACTTTGACCCTCCAGGTGTTTGCACTTCAACTCCCACAATTCCTAACCGCCAGTAGGCAGTTAGGAATTGTGGGAGTTGAAGTCCAAAACACCTGGAGGGCCGAAGTTTGCCCATGCCTGCTTTAGAGGCTTGTTTCTCAACCATTGTTAGGCCTATGAGCATGAAACTCATATCCGTTGTAGGTCACATTTACAACTGCAAGTGTGCCAAGTTTCAGAACATTTCATCAATCCGCTAATTTTTGGGAATTTTATAAAGTTTTTACCATTACATTAAAATATATACAGGAGGGGATTCTGGGAATTGAAGTCCCAAGCAAACATCGCAAGAGGGGAGGAGAATGGAATAAAATAAAATCAATCCAAAACACTTTTGGCCCTCAAGCTTTTCGTATTAGTAGTAGTAGTAGTAGTAGTTGTAATACTTCTACCACATTTTTCTTTCCCAAAAGACACACAAAGTGACTAAGAGTAAAAAAAATCATAACATTGTGTATATTAAAACCTAACACATATAAGCACTGAAATATAATGAAATAGAGGACTAATAAAAATACATAGTTTAAACCAATAAAACCATTACAAGTTCAATGTATCTCTATCTCTATCTATCTATCAATCTATCAATCAATCAATCAATCAATCAATCAATCAATCAAACATTCTACTATTGATCTATCTTCGGCTGCCTCTCACCAGGCTCATTTCCAGCGATTTGGCAGCTAAATCCCCCGAATCCTATTGTGCACACCCCTAGTTCTAACCCTCCACTGATATGTGACCCTAGGCTCTGAAGCCTCCAAATTTTGGAAAGCAGTCCATAACCTTTTGGAAAAAGGATGACCTTTGAGATCGTAACCTTTTGGAAAACCAGAATCTCCATAGCCTTTTGGAAACGTGACCTTTTGGGGATCAATTGGCATTCACACCATTTGGAACATCATAACCTTTTTGTAAAGTATGTGTCAGACTGTAGGATCTATATAGCAATATTACATAACCACTCACAAGCTGGTTCTGCTTTGAAATGGATATATTGCTTGTATCTCTGCAGCAAAGAAAGACACTACTGACTTTTCCCCACCACCACTTCCTTTTATACACCCTTCCTGCCCATCTCCCCCCTCTTCTCAGTTTCCTTATTGGAACTTGTTGCTTCACAAGTCCCAATACAAGGTTTCCAGCGCCCTTGGCTGGCTTCAAAATGTCACAGAGAGAGAATTGATTCAGCCAGGATGATTCAGTCAGGATGTCACGGAAGGAATTTGTGATGTCTTCATGCCGTCAGAAATTGACTCCTGACAGTATGATCTTCCTGAGAAGAGCTAAAAACTCGTTTGAGTGATTCTTCTCTTTAGTGGTAAATAAATATCCACTAGCATTCATGCAAGGCAATTTAGGTTTCTCAATTGTTAGACTGATATACCTAGATATCTCTTTGAACTGTCAGGAACAAAGATTATGCCAATGCACAAAATATATAGCAGATCTTCAGAAGTGTTATTTCAGTTGCCCCCAAAAAATATAGTCTCCTTTAAAACATCTCGGTTTAAATCATGCTCTCATGAGACAAAAATAAGTAGTCTTTGTTAAAGGTAACACTGCTGGTTTACTCACAAAATTCATGTGTTGTGATCATCAAGTTTGGCATGATCATCAAGTTTGCAGACGACACCAAATGAGGGATAGCCAAGACTCCAGAGGACAGGAGCAGCATTCAAAATGGTCTTGACGGATCAGAGAGATGATTGGCCAAAACTAACAAAATGAAGTTCAACGGGGACAAATGCAAGATACTCCACTTTGGCAGAAAAACGAAATGCAAAGAGACAGAATGGGGGACAATGTCTGGCTCTAGAGCAGGACATGTGAAAAAGATGTCCTCGTGGACAACAAGTTAAGCATGAGCCAGGAATGTGATGTGGTGGCAAAAAAAAGCCAACAGGATGTTGGCCTGCATCATGAGGAGCCTAGTGTCCAGATCTAGGGAAGTCATGCTCCCCATGCTCTATTCCGCTTTGGTTAGACCACTTTACCTGGAATATTGTGTCCAATTCTGGGCACCACAATTCAAGAGAGATATTGACAAGCTGGAATGTGTCCAGAGGAGGGTGACTAAAATGATCAAGGGTCTGGAGAACAAGCCCTATGAGGAGCGGCTTAAGGAGCTGGGCATGTTTAGCCTGAAGAAGAGAAGGCTGAGAGGAGATATGATAAGAGCCATGGATAAATATGTGAGAGGAAGCCACAGAGAGGAGGGAGAAAGCTTGTTTTCTGCAGACCTGGAGACTAAGACGCAATGGAAGAATGGCTTCAAACTACAAGAGAGGAGATTCCATCTGAACATGAGGAAGAACTTCCTGACTGTGAGAGCTGTTCAGCAGTGGAACTCTCTGCCCTGGAGTGTGGTGGAGGCTCCTTCTTTGGAAGCTTTTAAACAGAGGCTGGATGGCCATCTGTCAGGGGTGCTTTGAATGCAATATTCCTGCTTCTTGGCAGAATGGGGTTGGACTAGATGGCCCATGAGGTCTCTTCCAACTCTAGGATTCTATGGTTCTATGTATTCAGCGCACAGGTACATAACTTGTCAATCCAGCTAGAGATAGCTTTGAAGTAGTTTCTCTGTGCAGATAACGCAGGGCATCTTTCTTAGAATCAAAAAGCAACATGTTCCCATTCTGAGAGTCTAATGGAGTCTCTCCTCTAACACGGAGTCTCAGCTCTGAGCAATCTCAGATCTGATCATGCAGTCTGCAGCCCCTCCCACCTCAAACAACATAGAGTTAAGGAAAACTGCATGACAATTCCTCTGCTCTGCAAACCTATTTGTGTACCTTGGGCGATATATGCATCTCCTGGAGATGGAAACCCCTCACCTTTTCCATCCAGGAACAGACCCCTAAGTGGTACTGCTGCTGGTCACAACTGGAGCCAGCGTCCGAATTGCTGGGCGAGAAGAACCTAGAGGAAGGAGAAGACAAGGCGGTCAATTCTTGGAGCACTTTGATCTCCTTCATCCAGAAGGGAATGTCATGAAATATGATGCATGGTTTGAATGGGATTGTAGGGATGGTGTGTGGTTGGAAATTGGGAATCTGCAGGGATTGGGATGCTCTCAAAGAAATCCAAGGAGAAGAAAGCTTGCAGCTTGGAAGCAGTGCATTTGGGTCATCCTCCTCTCCTAAAGGGCCTGGTCTGGGGAATGCTGGGAGCTGTAGTACAGAAGAGAGTGTGGATATGCTATTGTGTGTTTTGTTTGCCAGGGGGAGTTGTTTTTGCACATGTGCTGCAGTGTCTTTTCCTTTTAGGGAAAGGACTCGGGGCAGCGTACATGAGGCTAAGCCCGTCAAATACAAAAACAACAGTACATCAACAAAGCAAACAAGCAAATAGAACTATATAAAAATATAACTAAACATGTAAGTAATAACACACAAGAGATTTCAGACACTATGACAGGGCCAGATGTAATAAGTTAAAAATTTAAAACACTGGGCATGTACAGAGTAGGGTATATCTAAACATGAGGATGATAGTCCTCCAAGGTCAGTGTCCTCGTGGTGGATCTGTAGGTGACTGTGGAGCCCTATTCTTGACCTTCATCTTCTCCCGCAGCGAGGACATTGGCTTCCAGGTGGAAGGAGGTCCCGGTTGGAGTTAGATTGATGTGCCTTCCTCTTGGCACCTTTCTCTCTTTTGCCCCCTCCATTCATGCCTCTTCAAATTCTGCAGCACTGCTGGTCACAGCTGACTTCCAGCTGGAGCGCTCAAGGGCCAGGGCTTCCCAGTTCTCAGTGTCTATGCCGGAGTTTTTAAGGTTGGCTTTGAGCCCATCTTTCAATCTCTTTTCCTGTCCTCCAACATTCCGTTTTCCGTTCTTGAGTTTGGAATAGAGCAACTGCTTTGGGAGACGGTGGTCAGGCATCCAAACGACATAGCCAGTCCAGCGGAGTTGATGGCGGAGGACCATCACTTCAATGCTGGTGGTCTTTGCTTCTTCCAGCATGCTGACCTTTGTCTGCCTGTCTTCCCAGGAGATTTGTATGATTTTTCAGAGGCAACACTGATGGAATCACTTCAGGAGGTGCATGTGACGTCTGTAGACAGTCCACGTCTCACAGGCGTATAGCTGGGTTGGGATGGGAATGGCTTTATAAACAAGCCCCTTGGTCTCCCTACGGATGTCCTCAAACACTCCCTGCTTCATTCGGAAGAATGCTGCACTCGCAGAGCTCAGGCAGTGTTGTATTTCAGTCTCAATGTTGACGTCTGTAGACAGTCCATGTCTCGCAGGCATAGAGCAGGGTTGGGAGGAGAATAGCTATATAAACAAGCACCTTGGTCTCTGTACAGATGTCCCGGTCCTCAAACACTCTCTACTTCATTCGGAAGAATGCTGCACTCACAGAGCTCAGGCGGTGTTGTATTTAAGTGTCAGTGTTGACTTCAATGTTGGCCTCCAGATAGACAGATTAGATAGAGATAGATAGGTAGATAGGTAGATACATAGACAGATCAGGAGGACTGCTGGAAGTTGCAGTACAAGATTAGGTAGAGAAGGAAGAAAGAGGAGAAAGAGGAAGGGAAAGAAAAATGGAGAAGGAAGGGAAGAGGAAGAAAAGGAAGGAAGGAGAAAGGAAAGAAAAAAAGGAAAGGAGAGGAAGAAAGAAGGAGAGAAAGAAGGGGGGAAGGTTGGCCACAGCAACGCATGGCAGGTACAACTAGCTGTGAATGAAATAAAAGAACCTTTTTAATTAATGTTTTTGAAAGTTTAAAAAGTAATCCTGATGATGGGTGTCAGTGTGTAATTCATGTATGATGTGTGTTTAAATGTGATTTTATGTGATAGGATTGTGATTGTAATAGAATTGTATTGCCAGGATGTAGTTTGACACAGAAGGGTTAAACAGCAAAAGTAACGAGCTGTGAGAATGTGACCCTGAGTTCTTGCTCTGTGCAAGATTAGGGAGTGCCAGAGATACACTTCCTTCTAGCTGCAGTTTGTATTAGTTTTTGGTTTGTGTTCTTCACATCTGTCCGCTGATGGTGTATGTTGTCTATTTTGAACTGCTTAAGTAAAACTGAAAACCTGCTGTTACCGGAGACTCCAGATTCCATTATTCTGAGCTTCTGCGATACTCTGCTAACGCTAACAATGGGAACTGGGACTGTTCAGCTCCCAGGGTTTTACTCACGTTTCACGATGAGAACTACCACGCCCAGGATGACTAAGGCCCCCAGGCACCCTAAGATAATGCCAGCCATGGTCGACCTGGAAAATCCCCGTCCTGCAAGGAGGAAAGCGCATGATGCATAGCACGGCACATTGCTCTCCACCCAGAGTGGTCTTTGCAAGGTTATTGGGGGCCTTGAGGAACTCAAGAGCAAAGGCAGAAGGGAGAGCTCCAGGGTAGAGTGGCCTCAAATGCTAGAGCAGGTGCTCTTGGATGGCCATGACCCAGTGCACGTGCAAAGTGCAAAGCATCCATACAAAACACACCCCAAAGGGCCACGCCACCCACCGAAATCCATGTTCTCTCTCAGCGCAATTGCCGCTTTGAAAGGAAACCAACCCGGCAAGGCCAGGCCAGAGGAAAGAGGAAAACAAGAGACTGAGACTTACCAGGTTGGGGAGGAGGTGGAACTGTCAAAAAAGAGAAAACAAATCTGTTGAAACATGGCACGCAAAGGTTATAAACACAGTCATATTGTGCAAAATGCTATAGATTGCACAAGTATGTTACAGAGAGCCATGTTGCACAAAAACGCTATATATATTTCAGGGACATGTTATGGAGAGCCATTCTGCACAAAAACGTTATGCCAGATTGCTCAAACATGTTACAGAGGCATGTTGTACAAAAGAAATTATAGACAGATTGCACAAACATGTTACAGAGGGTCACGTTGCACAAAATTGTTATAGACAGATTGCACAAACATGTTACAAAGAGTCATGTTGCACAAAATTGTTATACAAAAATTGCACAAACATGTTACAGAGGGTCATGTTGCACCAAATTGTTATAGAAAGATTGCACAAACATGTTGCAAAGGGTCACATTGCACAAAATTGTTATAGCCAGATTGCACAAACATGTTACAGAGGGTCATGTTGCACAAAATTGTTATAGACAGATTGCACAAACATGTTATGGAGAGCCATGCTGCACAAAATTGTTATAGCCAGATTGCTCAAACATGTTACAGAGGGTCATGTTGCAAAAAATTGTTATAGACAGATTGCACAAACATGTTACAGAGGGTCATGTTGCACAAAAACATAGAAAGGTTGCACAAACATGTTACAGAGGATCACATTGCACAAAAACGTTATAGCCAGATTGCACACACATATTCCAGACTGAGTCATGTTTCACAAGAACGTTATAGTCAGATTGCTCAGGCATGTTACAGACTGTGTCATGTTGCACAAAAATTATATCCAGATTGCACAAACGTGTTACAAAGAGACATGTTTCACAATACTACATTGCACTTAAAATGTTACCATGTTGCACAAAACATTATAGAGCCGTCCTATTGCTCGAAATCTTAATAGCATAACATTAGGGAGTCAGGTTGTCCAAAAATGTTATGGCCAGATTACACAAAAAAAATGTTGTATACGGATTGCACACACATGTTCCAGACTGAGTCATGTTGTACAAAAACATTATAGCCAGATTGCACACACATGTTCCAGACTGAGTCGTGTTGTACAAAAACATTATAGCCAGATTGCACACACATGTTCCAGACTGAGTCGTGTTGTAGAGAAACATTATAGACAGATTGCACACACATGTTCCAGACTGAGTCATGTTGCACAAAAACATTATAGTCAGATTGCACACACATGTTACAGACTGAGTCATGTTGCACAAAAACATTATAGACAGATTGCACACACATGTTCCAGACTGAGTCATGTTGCACAAAAATCATATCCAGATTGCACAAACATGTTACAGAGAGACATATTTCACAATACTACATTGCACTTAAAATGTTACCATGTTGAACAAAACATTATAGAGCCGTTCTATTGCTCAAAATCTTATTGGCATAACATTAGGGAGTCACGTTGTCCAAAAATGTTATGCCCAGATTACACAAAAAAATGTTATGGATGGAGTGTACACACATGTTACAGAGAGTCATGTTACATGGCACACAAAGGTTATAGACACCGTCATATTGTGCCAAAATGTTCTAGACAGGTTGCAAAAACATGTTGAAGGTGGTCATGTTTCACAACACTACATATTGCACATAAAATGTGACACAGAGCATTATAGTGAAATGGCAGGGAGAAGGTTTCAGGAAAAGAGACAAAGAGAGGTCCAGAGGTCTCAAAAGCACAGATTTTATTTCCAGCTGGGACCCTGGAGTGGACTACGTCCAAAAGCATCCAGAGCCCCGATATAGGCACTGACTGTACCTTTTGTAGCCTTCAAATGCAAGCAAAGAACATGCGTCTACATACATTGACCTCATTCACTACGTCACCTTAGCATCATACGAATATCAAATTCGACCTTCCAACATACAAAAGGCATGTCTCTGTGTCTTTCTAAAGACCAAGCATACAGCTTACATTCATCAATCAAGGGGCCTAACTTTGACCTGTCAGGAGGGAGAGGGGGGCTCCTTACTTAGAGCCTAGTTGTACCGGTCTGCTGCTCCTAGGACAGGCTTATCTCTCCCTTGGAATGTATAGATAACATGCCCCCCTCTTCAGCATTCTTTCTATACAGAGAGAACTTGATTTTTCTATACATTTCAATGCTTGCAAAGTGCATACAATTTATACATAAATAATAGGCTTGTTTGATCAAGAAAAAATTTGGTTCTAATCTCGCTTCGTTTCCAGGGGGCACCAGCGTTTCGAATTTCTGAGGACTTCCGAAATTTAAGATTTCAAAATTTCGAAATTTACGAAATTTCGTTAATTCCGAATCAATTCGTTAATGGCGGACGCGATTGCGCAATGCGCTAAAAACACCTCCAAACGGGACAGAGGGAACTTCTGAAATTCAGGATGAAATTAAAATACATTAAGTTAGTAAAAATACAAATTAAAATCACTTAAAATTAATTAAATAATAAAATAATATAATAATAAAATAATAAAATAAATAATAAAATAATAAAATAAAATAATAAAATAAGTAATAATATAATAAAATATCTCCAGGAGGAGGAGGATGGGGAGGAAAGGCAACGCTGGCACCTTTTCTCTCCTTCTTTCCCGTCTTAATAATTACGAAATAATTACGAAATAATTACGAAATAATTACGAAATAATTACGAAATAATTACGAAATAATTACGAAATAATTACGAAATAATTACGAAATAATTACGAAAATTTGGAAAAATTGTTTCGATTCTTAATTACTCTTCACACTATTCCTGCATGGCTCGATATCGGATCGTAAGCTGATTTACATACGAATTAATAACGACTTTAGAAACTAACGAACACGATCAAACAAGCCTAATAAATAAATATCTATTTTTCCAATATCTATTTTTCCAATATCTCCTCATCAATAGAGTGTCATACTGCTCAAAATCTTCTTGGCATAACATTAGGGAAGTTCTGTATCCCCAAAATGTTACAGGGTGCCATGTTTCACTGACTCGACATTCTAGGCCTATGGCACCAAGGGTTATGGAAGCCTACCGCTGATCACAAGCTCCACGGTCCCAAGCCTACTTCCAAAGGGGCTCTCTTGCAGGATGGTGTAGTTGGCAGTGTCGTTGACGTTTAAGTCTGTGATCTCAAGGGTGCAGTTGGCATTCAGGGTCTCTCGCCCGGTGTAGCTTGTCCTATTCCTAGACACCGGGCGCGGATAGAAGAAAAAGACAACGATGGTACTATTCCTGTCCGTTCCCCCTCGGAACCAGCGACAAGTCACCATGTCTCGAGGACTAGTGAGTGGGATGAGGCGGACGCTTCCTCCTTCCATCGGGTTCGGGGGATCCACCGTGATATTTGTCCGCTTATAGAAGGCTTCGGTCGAGAAGAAGCAAACACTCAGGACAAAGGCTGTCAAGAGAACAAGGG
The DNA here is from genome assembly GCF_037176765.1 of Anolis sagrei. NCBI lineage: Eukaryota > Metazoa > Chordata > Lepidosauria > Squamata > Anolidae > Anolis > Anolis sagrei. Next base: position 82,705,105 of record NC_090035.1, read on the forward strand.
AAGGGGCGTCACTCCCCGCAAAGCATCCCTTGGAGGCAAAGGCAATGACACCCACACCTGGCTCATATCTCAAAGCAGCCCCTGGACCTCCAATGCAGCGGTTCTCAAAGTGTGCTCCATGGAGCCCTTGCTCCTACTACACTACTACTAATATTATTATTACAAAGGTTGGGTGGAGATTCTCAAAGTATGCTCCATGGAGGCCTTGCTCCTCCTACTACTACTACTACTATTATTACAAAAGCTGGGTGGCAGTTCTCAAAGTGTACTCCATGGAGCCCTTTCTCCTACTATTATTACTACTACTATTATTATTACAAAAGCAGGGTGGCGGTTCTCAAAGTATGCTCCATGGAGGCCTTGCTCCTCCTACTACTACTACTACTACTACTACTATTACAAAAGCTGGGTGGCGGTTCTCAAAGTGTGTTCCATGGAGCCCTTGCTCCTAGTACTACTACTACTATTATTGCAAAGGCTGGTGGTTCTCAAAGTGTACTCCATTGAGCCCTCATACTACTATTATTATTTTCAAAATGTACTCCATTGAGCCCTTGCTCTTCCTCCTACTACTATTACTACTACTTTTATTACAAAGGTGGGTGGCGGTTCTCAAAGTGTGCTCCATGGAGCCCTTGCTCCTACTACACTACTACTATTATTATTATTACAAAGGTTGGGTGGCGATTCTCAAAGTATGCTCCATGGAGCCCTTGCTCCTACTATTACTACTACTACTATTATTACAAAGGCTGTGTGGCAGTTCTCAAAGTGTGCTCCATGGAGCCCTTTCTCCTACTATTATTACTACTACTATTATTATTACAAAAGCGGGGGGGGGGCAGTTCTCAAAGTATGCTCCATGGAGGCCTTGCTCCTCCTCCTCCTACTACTACTACTACTACTATTACAAAAGCTGGGTGGCGGTTCTCAAAGTGTGTTCCATGGAGCCCTTGCTCCTAGTACTACTACTACTATTATTGCAAAGGCTGGTGGTTCTCAAAGTGTACTCCATTGAGCCCTCATACTACTATTATTATTTTCAAAATGCTCCATTGAGCCCTTGCTCTTCCTCCTACTACTATTACTACTACTTTTATTACAAAGGTGGGTGGCGGTTCTCAAAGTGTGCTCCATGGAGCCCTTGTTTCTACTATTATCACTACTACTATTCTTACAAAACTGGGTGATGGTTCTCAAAGTGTGCTCCATGGAGCCCTTGCTCCTCCTTCTACTACTACTACTACTACTACTATTACAAAGGCTGGGTGGCGGTTCTCAAAGTGTGCTCCATGGAGCCGTTGCTCCTACTATTATCACTACTACTATTACTACAAAAGCTGGGTGGCGGTTCTCAAAGTGTGCTCCATGGAGCCCTTGCTCCTACTATTATCACTACCACTGTTATTACAAAGGCTTGTGCTCGTTCTCAAAGTGTGCTCCATGGAGCCCTTGCTCCTCCTACTACTACTACTACTACTATCACAAAGGCTGGGTGGCGGTTCTCAAAACGTGCTCCATGGAGCCCTTGCTCCTCCTCCTCCTACTACTACTACTACTACTATCACAAAGGCTGGGTGGCAATTCTCAAAATGTGCTCCATGGAGCCCTTGCTCCTCCTACTCCTCCTCCTCCTACTATTACAAAGGCTGGATGGCGGTTCTCAAAGTGTGCTCCATGGATGCCTTACTTCTGCTACTACTACTACTACTACTACTACTACTCCAAATGGGTGGCCATCCAGCCATAGATATGACTGAGAAATGATAGATAGATAGATAGATAGATAGATAGATAGATAGATAGATAGATAGATGATAGAATTGTAGCTTGGGAAGGGATCTCTAAAGACCATCCAGTCCAACCTCTTCTTCCATAGAGGAAGACACCATCCAAGCCCTCCTAAAAGACAGCCATCCAGCCATAGAGATGATTGATTGAGAGATAGATAGACAGAATCCAAGATCGGGAAGGGATCTCTAAAGACCATCCAGTCCAACCTCTTCTGCCATAAAGACACTACCCAAGTCCTCCCAAAAAATGGCCATCCATGACTGAGGAACAGATAGATGTAGTCCAACCCTTCAGCCATAGAGGAAGACACCATCCAAGCCTTCCCGACAGATAGCCATCCAGTCATAGATACATCTCTAAAGGGATCTCTAAAGAACATCCAGTCCAAAGCCTGCGGCCATAAAGGAAGATATACACCATCCCATCTCTCCCAACTCGACCGTATGACTGAGAGACAAGCAGATAGATAGATAGATAGATAGATAGATAGATAGATAGATAGATAGATAGATAGATAGAGATAGAATAGTAGATTTGGCTCTGTAAAGACCTAATGTTGAGGTGGGACCCCTTTCCCTGCCTTTGAGTCCTGGCTCTCTGCCTGGACCTTCTCTCCCTTCCCTGTGAGAGCTCCTTCCTTCCTTCCTTCCTTCCTTCCTTCCTTCCTTCCTTCCTTCTTTCTTTCTTTCTTTCCTTCCCTTCTTTCCTCTTTCCTTCCCTCCTTCTTTCCTTCCTTTTTTCCTCCCTCCCTTCCCTCATTCCTTCCTCCCTTCTTTCCTTCCTTCCCTTCTTCTTTCTTTCTTTCTTTCTTTCTTTCTTTCTTTCTTTCTTTCCCTCGTTTCCTCTTTCCTTCCTTCTTTCCTTCCTTCCTCCCCATTCCTTCCTTCTCTCCTTCCTTCTTTTTTTCCTCCCTCCCTCCCTTCCTTCTTCCCTTTCTCTCTCCCTTTCTTTCTTTCTTTCTTACTTTCCTCCTTTCCTCTTTCTTTCCTTCCTTCTTGCTTTCCTTCCTCCCTCCCCCTTCCTTTCTTCCTCCTCCCTTTCTTCTTTCTTTCTTTCTTTCCTTCCCTCCTTTCCTCTTTCCTTCCCTCCTTCTTTCCTTCCTTTTTTCCTCCCTCCCTCCCTTCATTCCTTCCTTCTTTCCTTCCTTCCCTTCTTCTTTCTTTCTTTCTTTCTTTCCCTCGTTTCCTCTTTCCTTCCTTCTTTCCTTCCTTCCTTCTTTCCTTCCTTCCTCCCCATTCCTTTCTTCTCTCCTTCCTTCCTTTTTCCTCCCTCCCTCCTTCCCTTCCTTCCTTCTTCCCTTTCTCTCTCCCTTTCTTTCTTCCCTTCCTTCTTTCTTTCCTCCTTTCCTCTTTCTTTCCTTCCTTCTTGCTTTCCTTCCTTCCTCCCCCTTCCTTTCTTCCTCCCTCCCTTTCTTCTTTCTTTCTTTCTTTCTTTCCTTCCCTCCTTTCCTCTTTCCTTCCCTCCTTCTATCCTTCCTTTTTTCCTCCCTCCCCCATTCCTTCCTTCTTTCCTACCTTCCCTTCTTCTTTCTTTCTTTCCCTCGTTTCCTCTTTCCTTCCTTCCTTCCTTCCTTCCTTCCTTCCTCCCCATTCCTTCCTTCTCTCCTTCCTTCCTTTTTTCCTCCCTCCCTTCCTTCTTCCCTTTCTCTCTCCCTTTCTTTCTTTCTTTCTTTCTTTCTTCCCTCCTTTCCTCTTTATTTCCTTCCTCCCCCTTCCTTTCTTCCTCCCTCCCTTTCTTCTTTCTTTCTTTCTTTCTTTCCTTCCCTCCTTTCCTCTTTCCTTCCCTCCTTCTATCCTTCCTTTTTTCCTCCCTCCCTCCCTTTCCTTTATTCCATTTCTCTCTCCCCCTTTCTTTCTTTTTTTTCTTTCTTTCCTTTTTTCTTTCTTCCCTCCTTTCCTCTTTCCTTCCTTCCTTACTTCCTTCCCCCCTTCCTTATTTCCGTTCTTCCTCCCTCCCTTTCTTCCTTCTTTCCTTCATTCCTTCCTTCGCTCATTTCTTCTTTCCTTCGTTCGTTCGTTCCTCCCTTTCTCTCTCCACCTTTCCTTCCTTCCTTCCTTCCTTCCTTCCTTCCTTCCTTCCTTCCTTCCTTCCTCCCTCTCTCCCTCCCTTTCTTCCTTCTTTCCTTCATCCGTTCCTTCGCTCATTTCTACTTTCCTTCCTTCGTTCCTTCCTCCTTTTCTCTCTCCACCTTTCCTTCCTCCCTCCCTCCCCCTTCCTTCCTTCCTTCCTTCCTTCCTCCCTCCCTCCCTTCTCTCTTTCCTTCCCTCCTTCCCTCCCTCCCTTCTTCACCTGCCAGGAGCGTGGATGGCGACGGCCCCTTGTTCCCAAGGAGGGCCGCCATCCTGCTCCAACTGGGCTGCCCGGGGGTCTCCTGGCTGGGCTTTGGGGGTCTCTCCGTGCCCCTCCCTCCCTCCCCTCCCTCCCCTCCCCTCCCCTCCCTTTGCTTCCTCGGGAAAGAGGCGCGGGTCCCGTTGCGGCCGTCGCCGGGCGGGCATTGTGAGCTCAGCGGGTGCCAAGGGAGGGAGGGAGGGATGGAGACCCCAGGCCGCCCCTCACCACGCTTGACCTCTCCGGACACCCCCCCCCCCCCCCCCTTTAATTAATGACTTCCTTTGGTGTTTTTTATGGGTCCCAGCTTTGCGACAACGTCTCTCCTTCACTCTATTTCCATGTTGGTGTGTTAAATCTTTGTTTTCTTTCCAAATTCAGAGGCTTTGACCCCCCCCCCCCCCAGTACACTCGGATTATATGGTAGCCTAGGGTCAGATCCTGCAAGGAAGAAGACTCCAGCAAGACATGGAGCGAGAGTTGCCAGATGTTCAAGCTGGGTTTAGAAAAGGCAGAGGAACCAGAGACCAGATTGCCAATCTCCAGATGCTGGAGAATGGAGAAAGGCAAGAGGGAGTGTCAGAAAAACATCTACTTCTGCTTCATTGACTCTTCTAAATTAGCCTTTGACTGTGTGGGTCATCACAAATGGTGGCAAGTTCTTGGTGGGATGGGCATCCCAAGCCCCCTTCCCTCTCTCCTGAGGAATCTGTCCAAGGACCAAGGAGCCACAGTCAGGACTGACCACGGAACAGGAGACGGGTTCAAGATTGGGAAAGGCGTCCGGCAAGGCTGCATCCTCTCACCCAACCTTGTTAACGTGTATGCAGAACACATCATGCGAGGGTGTGCGGGGCTTGAGGAATGCAAAGCTGGGGTGAAAATGGCTGGAAGAAACATTCACAACCTCAGATATGCAGATGACACCACTCTGATGGCCGAAAGCGAGGAGGAGCTGAGGAGCCTTCTCACCAAGGTGGAAGAAGAGAGCGCAAAAGCCGGGTTGCAGCTCAACATCAAAAAAACCAAGATGATGGCAACAAGAATGATTGACAACTGGGAAATAGAGGGAGAAAACGTGGAGGCAGAGACAGGGTTTGTATTTCTAGGTGGGAAGATGAGTGCAGATGCAGACTGTGGCCAGGAAATCAGGAGACGCTTCCTTCTTGGGAGGAGAGCAAGGTCCAATCTCGATGAAATAGTGAAGAGTAGAGACATCAGACTGGCAACCAAGATCCATTGCCTAGTCCAAGCCATGGTCTTCCCTGGAGTCACATCTACGGATGTGAGAGCTGGACCTTAGGGAAGGCTGAGCCAAGGAAGAGAGATGCTTTTGAGCTTATTTATTTATTTATTTGTTGTGTCAGAACAACCAGTCTAACAGAACAAAGCAAACAAACAGAAAAATACACAACTTGTGAGTTTGGTAGTTGGTTAAATGTCCTTTGACCAGTATCTGGCCCCTTGGAGTGCCTCTGGTGTTGCTGCAAGAAGGTCCTCCATGGTGCATCATGTGGCAGGGCTCAGGGTGCATTGCAGCAGGTGGTCAGTGGTTGCTCTTCTCCACACTCACATGTCAAGGATTCCACTTTGTGGCCCCATTTCTTGAGGTTGGCTCTGCATCTCGTGGTGCCAGAGCGCAGTCTGTTCACCGCCTTCCAAGTCGCCCAGTCCTCTGTGTGCCCAGGAGGGAGTCTCTCATTGGGTATCAGCCATTGGTTGAGGTTCTGGGTTTGAGCTTGCCACTTTTGGACTCTCGCTTGCTGAGGTGTTCCAGCGAGTGTCTCTATAGAACTTAGAAAACTATTTCTAGATTTAAGTCATTGACATGCTGGCTGATACCCAAACAGGGGATGAGCTGGAGATGTCTCTGCCTTGGTCCTTTCACTCTTGGCTGCTCCTTCCCGGCGGATGTCAGGTGGTGCAATACCGGCTAAGCAGTGTAATTTCTCCAGTGGTGTAGGGCGCAGACACCCCGTGATAATGCGGCATGTCTCATTCAGAGCCACATCCACTGTTTTAGCGTGGTGAGATGTGTTCCGCACTGGGCATACAGACTCAGCAGCAGAGTAGCACAGCGCAAGGGCAGATGTCTTCACTGTATCTGAATTGAGATAAAAGAGTAAAGAGCAGAGACATCAGACTGGCAACCAAGATCCATTGCCTAGTCCAAGCCATGGTATTCCCCGTAGTCACCTACGGATGTGAGAGCTGGACCTGAGGGAAGGCTGAGCGAAGGAAGAGAGATGCTTTTGAGCTGTGGTGTTGGAGGAAAGTTCTGAGAGTGCCTTGGACTGCGAGAAGATCCAACCAGTCCATCCTCCAGGAAAGAAAGCCCGACTAAAGCTCATTGGAGGGAAGGAGACTAGAGACAAAGTTGAAGTCCTTTGGCCACATCATGAAAAGACAGGAAAGCCTAGAGAAGACAATTATGCTGGGGAAAGTGGAAGGAAAAAGGAAGAGGGGCCGACCAAGGGCAAGGTGGATGGATGGCATCCTTGAAGTGACTGGACTGACTTTGAAGGAGCTGGGGGTGGTGACGGCCAACAGGGAGCTCTGGCGTGGGCTGGTCCATGAGGTCACGAAGAGTCGGAGACGACTGAACGAATGAACAACCACTAGGCTCATATAATCCACTTCAAAGCAGATCACCTGAATGTTACATAGCAGTGTCCATGAGGCCTGAGGCTCCTCCTACACTGCCATAAAATCCAGATTATCCAAGACGATAATCCACATTCTCTGTTTTGATCTGGATTATAGAAGTCTACACTGCCAAATGCTCCTATCCCAACATGGGGCGCATCTACAGTGGAGGGGGGGGGGGGAAGTATTGAGTCAAATACCCATTGTACAAGAGGCTGGATGGCCATCTGTCAGGGGTGATTTGAACGCAATATTCCTGCTTCTTGGCAGAATGGGGTTAGACTGGATGGCCCATGAGGTCTCTTCCAACTCTAGGATTCTAGGATTCTAACTTCCTGACTGTGAGAGCTGTTCAGTAGTGGAACTCTCTGCCCTGGAGTGTGGTGGAGGCTCCTTCTTTGGAGGCTTGTAAACAGAGGGTGGATGGCCATCTGTCAGGGGTGTTTTGAACACAATATTCCTGCTTCTTGGCAGAATGGGGTTGGACTGGATGGCCCAAGAGGTCTCTTCCAACTCTAGGATTCTATGATTCTATCTGAACATGAGGAAGAACTTTCTGACTGTGAGAGCTGTTCAGCAGTGGAACTCTCTGCCCCGGAGTGTGGTGGAGGCTCCTTCTTTGGAAGCTTTTAAACAGAGGCTGGGTGGCCATCTGTCGGGGGTGCTTTGAATGCAATATTCCTGCTTCTTGGCAGAATGGGGTTGGACTGGATGATGGCCCAGGAGGTCTCTTCCAACTCTAGGATTCTAGGATTATATGACAGGAAAGGAAGGAGATTCCACCTGAACATGAGGAAGAACTTCCTGACTGTGAGAGCCGTTCAGCAGTGGAACTCTCTGCCCCGGAGTGTGGTGGAGGCTCCTTCTTTGGAAGCTTTGAAACAGAGGCTGGATGGCCATCTGTCGGGGGTGCTTTGAATGCAATATTCCTGCTTCTGGGCAGAATGGGGTTGGACTGGATGATGGCCCAAGAGGTCTCTTCCAACTCTAGGATTCTATGAGTCTAAGTTCTTCCACTGTCATGGTTGGTCCTGAGAAGGTCTGTTGATTGTTTTGCTTGCTTGCTTGCATGCTGAAAGTCGCTTCTGGTCACTTCTGGAGTGAGAGAATCAGCCGTCTACAAAGACGTTGTCTCCACCCCTCCATCCCTCGGCTCCCGCTGAGCTCACAATGCCCGCCCGGCGACGGCCGCAACGGGACCCGCGCCTCTTTCCCGAGGAAGCAAAGAGAAGGGAGGGGAGGGAGGGGAGGGAGGGGCACGGAGACACCCCCAAAGCCCATCCAGGAGACCCCCGGGCAGCCCAGTTGGAGCGGGATGGGGGGCCCTCCTCGGGAACAAGGGGCCGTCGCCATCCACGCTCCTGGCAGGTGAAGAAGGGAGGGAGGGAAGGAGGGAAGGAGGAAAGAAAAGAGAGAAGGGAGGGAGGGAGGAGGAAAGGAAGGAAGAAAGAAAGAAAGGGGGAGGGAGGGGGGGAGGGAGGGAGGGAGGGAGGAAGGGAGGAAGGAAGGAAGGAAAGGTGGAGAGAGAAAGGGAGGGAAGGAATGAAGGAAAGAGGGAAGAAAGGGAGGGAGGGAGGGAGGAAGAACGGAAATAAGGAAGGAAAGAAGGGGAAGGAAGTAAGGAAGGAAGGAAAGAAAGAGGAAAGGAGAGAAGAAAGAAAAAAAGGAAAGAAAGAAGAAAGAAAGGGGGAGAGAGAAATGGAAGAAAGAAGGAAGAAAGGGAGGGAGGAAGAAAGGAAGGAAGGAGAGGAGGAAGGAATGGGGAGAAAGGAAGGAAGGAAGGAAGGAAGGAAGGAAGGAAGGAAGGAAGGAAAGAGGAACGGAGGGAAAGAAAGGAAGGAAGAAAGAAAGAAAGAAAGAAAGAAAGGGGGAGGGAAGGAAGGAAAGAAGGAAGGAATGAAGGGAGGGAGGGAGGGAGGAAAAAAGGAAGGATAGAAGGAGGGAAGGAAAGAGGAAAGGAGGGAAGGAAAGAAAGAAAGAAAGAAATAAAGAAAGAAAGAGGAAAGGGAGGGAGGAAGAAAGGAAGGGGGAGGGAGGAAGGAAAGCAAGAAGGAAGGAAAGAGAGGAAAGGAGGAGAGAAAGAAAGAAGAAAGGGAAGAAAGAAAGAAAGAAAGAAAGAAAGAAAGAAAGAAAGAAAGAGAGAGAGAGAGAGAGAAAGGAAAGAAGGGAGGGAGGGAGGGAGGGAGGAAAAAAGGGAGGAAGGAGAGAGAAGGAAGGAAGGAAGGAAGGAAAGAAAGAAAGAAGAAGGAAAGGAAGGAGAGAAGGAAGGAAGGAATGAGGGAAGGGAGGGAGGAAAAAAGGAAGGAAAGAAGGAGGGAAGGGAAGAGGAAAGAAGGGAAGGAAAGAAAGAAAGAAAGAAAGAAAGAAAGAAAGAAAGAAAGAAGAAAGGGAGGAGGAAGAAAGGAAGGGGGAGGGAGGAAGGAAAGCAAGAAGGAAGGAAAGAAAGAGGAAAGGAGGAAAGTAAGAAAGAAAGAAAGGGAGAGAGAAAGGGAAGAAGGAAGGAAGGGAGGGAGGAAAAAAAGAAGGAAGGAGAGAAGGAAGGAATGGGGAGGAAGGAAGGAAAGAAGGAAGGAAGTAAAGAGGAAACGAGGGAAAGAAAGAAAGAAAGAAAGAAGAAGGGAAGGAAGGAAAGAAAGGAGGAAGGAATGAGGGAAGGGAGGGAGGAAAAAAGGAAGGAAAGAAGGAGGGAAGGAAAGAGGAAAGAAGGGAAGGAAAGAAGGAAGGAAGGAAGGAAGGAAGGAAGGAAGGAAGGAAGGAAGGAAGGAAGGAAGGGGCTCTCACAGGGAAGGGAGAGAAGGTCCAGGCAGAGAGCCAGGACTCAAAGGCAGGGAAAGGGGTCCCACCTCAACATTAGGTCTTTACAGAGCCAAATCTACTATTCTATCTCTATCTATCTATCTATCTATCTATCTATCTATCTATCTATCTATCTATCTATCTATCTATCTGCTTGTCTCTCAGTCATATCTATGGTTAGATGCCATGCGTTGGGAGGGATGGGATGATGTATATCTTCCTTTATGGCCGCAGGCTTTGGACTGGATGCTCTTTAGAGATCCTTTCCAAAGCTAGGAATCTCTCTGTCTGCCTATCTATCTCTCAATCATATCTATGGCTGGATGGCTATCTGTTGGGAGGGCTTGGATGGTGTCCACTGTCGTCCTTCATGGCAGATAGGTTGGACTGGATGGTTTTGGATCTAGGATTCTATCTTCTTCCTCTCTAAATTGTATCTATGGATGAATGGCTATCTGTCTGGAAGGGTTGGATGGTGTCTTCTTCTATGGCTGAAGGGTTGGACAACATCTATCTGTTCCTCAGTCATATCTATGACTGGATGGCCATTTTTTGGGAGGACTTGGGTAGTGTCTTTATGGCAGAAGAGGTTGGACTGGATGGTCTTTAGAGATCCCTTCCCGATCTTGGATTCTGTCTATCTATCTCTCAATCAATCATCTCTATGGCTGGATGGCTGTCTTTTAGGAGGGCTTGGATGGTGTCTTCCTCTATGGAAGAAGAGGTGGGACTGGATGGTCTTTAGAGATCGCTTCCCGATCTTGGATTCTGTCTATCTATCTCTCAATCAATCATCTCTATGGCTGGATGGCTGTCTTTTAGGAGGGCTTGGATGGTGTCTTCCTCTATGGAAGAAGGGGTTGGACTGGATGGTCTTTAGAGATCCCTTCCCAAGCTACAATTCTATCTATCTATCTATCTATCTATCTATCTATCTATCTATCTATCTATCTATCTATCATTTCTCAGTCATATCTATGGCTGGATGGCCACCCATTGGGAGTAGTAGTAGTAGTAGTAGCAGCAGAAGCAAGGCATCCATGGAGCACACTTTGAGAACCGCCACCCAGCCTTTGTAATAGTAGTAGTAGTAGTAGTAGGAGGAGGAGGAGGAGGAGGAGGAGCAAGGGCTCCGTGGAGCACATTTTGAGAACCGCCACCCAGTCTTTGTGATAGTAGTAGTAGTAGTAGTAGTAGGAAGAGGAGGATCAAGGGCTCCATGGAGCACACTTTGGGAACCACCACCCAGCCTTTGTAATACAGTGGTAGTGATAATAGTAAGAGCAAGGGCTCCATGGAGCACACTTTGAGAACCGCCACCCAGCTTTTGTAGTAATAGTAGTAGTGATAATAGTAGGAGCAACGGCTCCATGGAGCACACTTTGAGAACCGCCACCCAGCCTTTGTAATAGGAGGAGGAGGAGGAGGAGGAGCAAGGGCCCCATGGAGCACATTTTGAGAACCGCCACCCAGCCTTTGTGATAGTTGTAGTAGTAGGAGGAGGAGGAGCAAGGGCTCCATGGAGCACACTTTGAGAACCGCCACAAAGCTTTTGTAGTAATAGTAGTAGTGATAATAGTAGGAGCAATGGCTCCATGGAGCACACTTTGAGAACTGCCACCCAGCCTTTGTAATAGTAGTAGTAGTAGGAGGAGGAGGAGGAGGAGCAAGGGCTCCATGGAGCACACTTTGAGAACCACCACCCAGTTTTGTAAGAATAGTAGTAGTGATAATAGTAGGAACAAGGGCTCCATGGAGCACACTTTGAGAACCACCACCCACCTTTTTAATAAAAGTAGTAGTAATAGTAGTAGGAGGGGGAGCAAGGGCTCAATGGAGCACACTTTGAAAATAATAATAGTAGTAGGAGGGCTCAATGGAGTACACTTTGAGAACCACCAGCCTTTGCAATAATAGTAGTAGTAGTACTAGGAGCAAGGGCTCCATGGAGCACACTTTGAGAACTGCCACCCAGCCTTTGCAGTAATAGTAGTAGGAGGAGGAGCAAGGCCTCCATGGAGCATACTTTGAGAATTGCCACCCAGCCTTTGTAATAGTAGTAGGAGGAGGAGGAGCAAGGACTCCATGGAGCACACTTTGAGAACTGCCACCCTGCTTTTGTAATAATAATAATAGTAGTAGTAGTAATAGTAGGAGCAAGGGCTCCATGGAGCACACTTTGAGAACTGCCACCCTGCTTTTGTAATAATAATAATAGTAGTAGTAGTAATAGTAGGAGCAAGGACTCCATGGAGCACACTTTGAGAACTGCCACCCTGCTTTTGTAATAATAATAATAGTAGTAGTAGTAATAGTAGGAGCAAGGGCTCCATGGAGCACACTTTGAGAACCGCCACCCAGCTTTGCAATAATAATAGTAGTAGTAGTGTAGTAGGAGCAAGGGCTCCATGGAGCACACTTTGAGAACCGCCACCCAGCCTTTGCAATAATAGTAGTAGTCGTACTAGGAGCAAGGGCTCAATGGAGCACACTTTGAGAACCGCCACCCAACCTTTGTAATAATAATAGTAGTAGTAGTGTAGTAGGAGCAAGGGCTCCATGGAGCACACTTTGAGAACCGCCACCCAGCCTTTGCAATAATAGTAGTAGTCGTACTAGGAGCAAGGGCTCAATGGAGCACACGTTGAGAACCGCCACCCAACCTTTGTAATAATAATAGTAGTAGTAGTAGTACTAGGAGCAAGGGCTCCATGGAGCACATTTTGAGAACCGCTGCATTGGAGGTCCAGGGGCTGCTTTGAGATATGAGCCAGGTGTGGGTGTAACAGGTGTCTTTGCCTCCAAGGGATGCTTTGCGGGGAGTGACGCCCCTTCCCTTGCTCTCTCGACAGCCTTCATCCTGAGTGTTTGCTTCTTCTCGACCGAAGCCTTCATGAAGCGGACAAATATCACGGTGGATCCCCCGCACCCGATGGACGGAGGAAGCGTCCGCCTCATCCCACTCACTAGTCCTCGAGACATGGTGACTTGTCGCTGGTTCCGAGGGGGAACGGACGGGAATAGTACCATCGTTGTCTTTTTCTTCTATCCGCGCCCGGTGTCTAGGAATAGGACAAGCTACACCGGGCGAGAAACCCTGAATGCCAACTGCACCCTTGAGATCACAGACTTAAACGTCAACGACACTGCCAACTACACCATCCTGCAAGAGAGCCCCTTTGAAAGTCGGATGGGGACCGTGGAGCTTGTGATCAGCGGTAGGCTTCCATAACCCTTGGTGCCATAGGCCTAGAATGTCGAGTCAGTGAAACATGGCACCCTGTAACATTTTGGGGATACAGAACTTCCCTAATGTTATGCCAAGAAGATTTTGAGCAGTATGACACTCTGTTGATGAGGAGATATTGGAAAAATAGATATTGGAAAAATAGATATTTATTTATTAGGCTTGTTTGATCGTGTTCGTTAGTTTCTAAAGTCGTTATTAATTCGTATTTAAATCAGCTTACGATCCAGTATCGAGCCATGCAGGAATAGTGTGAAGAGTAATTAAGAATCGAAACAATTTTTCCAAATTTTCTTAATTATTTCGTAATTATTTCGTAATTATTTCGTAATTATTTCGTAATTATTTCGTAATTATTTCGTAATTATTTCGTAATTATTTCGTAATTATTTCGTAATTATTTCGTAATTATTTCGTAATTATTAAGACGGGAAAGAAGGAGAGAAAAGGTGCCAGCGTTGCCTTTCCTCCCCATCCTCCTCCTCCTGGAGATATTTTATTATATTATTACTTATTTTATTATTTTATTTTATTATTTTATTATTTTATTAATTTTAAGTGATTTTAATTTGTATTTTTACTAACTTAATGTATTTTAATTTCATCCTGAATTTCAGAAGTTCCCCCTGTCCCGTTTGGAGGTGTTTTTAGCGCATTGCGCAATCGCGTCCGCCATTAACGAATCGATTCGGAATTAACGAAATTTCGTAAATTTCGAAATTTTGAAATCTTAAATTTCGGAAGTCCTCAGAAATTCGAAACGCTGGTGCCCCCTGGAAACGAAGCGAGTTTAGAACCAAATTTTTTCTTGATCAAACAAGCCTATTATTTATGTATAAATTGTATGTACTTTACAAGCATTGAAATGTATAGAAAAATCAAGTTCTCTCTGTATAGAAAGAATGCTGAAGAGGGGGGCATGTTATCTATACATTCCAAGGGAGAGATAAGCCTGTCCTAGGAGCAGCAGACCGGTACAACTAGGCTCTAAGTAAGGAGCCCCCCTCTCCCTCCTGACAGGTCAAAGTTGGCCCCGTGATTGATGAATGTAAGCTGTATGCTTGCTCTTTAGAAAGACACAGAGACATGCCTTTTGTATGTTGGAAGGTCGAATTTGATATTCGTATGATGCTAAGGTGACGTAGTGAATGAGGTCAATGTATGTAGACGCATGTTCTTTGCTTACATTTGAAGGCTACAAGAGGCACAGTCAGTGCCTATATCGGGGCTCTGGATGTTTTTGGATGTAGTCCACTCCAGGGTCCCAGCTGGAAATAAAATCTGTGCTTTTGAGACCTCTGGACCTCTCTTTGTCTCTTCTCCTGAAACCTTCTCCCTGCCATTTCACTATAATGCTCTGTGTCACATTTTATGTGCAATATGTAGTGTTGTGAAACATGACCACCTTCAACATGTTTTTGCAACCTGTCTAGAACATTTTGGCACAATATGACGGTGTCTATAACCTTTGTGTGCCATGTAACATGACTCTCTGTAACATGTGTGTACACTCCATCCATAACATTTTTTTTGTGTATAATCTGGCCATAACATTTTTGGACAACGTGACTCCCTAATGTTATACCAATAAGATTTCGAACAATAGAACGGCTCTATAATGTTTTGTGTAACATGGTAACATTTTAAGTGCAATGTAGTATTGTGAAATATGTCTCTCTGTAACATGTTTGTGCAATCTGGATATAAGTTTTGTGCAACATGACTCAGTCTGGAAAATGTGTGTGCAATCTATAATGTTTTTGTGCAACATGACTCAGTCTGGAACATGTGTGTGCAATCTGTCTATAATGTTTTTGTATAACATGACTCAGTCTGGAACATGTGTGTGCAATCCGTCTATAATGTTTTTGTACAACATGACTCAGTTTGGAACATGAGTGTGCAATCCATCTATAACATTTTTTTGTGTAATCTGGCCATAACACTTTTGGACAACGTGACTCCCTAATGTTATGCCAATAAGATTTTGAGCAATAGAACAGCTCTGTAATGTTTTGTGCAACATGGTAACATTTTAAGTGCAATGTAGTATTGTGAAACATGTCTCTCTGTAACATGTTTGTGCAATCTGGATATAATTTTTGTGCAACACGACTCAGTCTGTAACATGACTGAGCAATCTGACTATAACATTCTTGTGAAACATGACTCAGTCTGGAATATGTGTGTGCAATCTGGCTATAACGCTTTTGTGCAACATGACCCTCTGTAACATGTTTGTGCAATCTGTCTATAACAATTTTGTGCAACATGACCCTCTGTAACATGTTTGTGCAACCTTTCTATGTTTTTGTGCAACATGACCCTCTGTAACTTGTTTGTGCAATCTGTCTATAACAATTTTGTGAAACATGACCCTCTGTAACATGTTTGTGCAATCTGTCTATAACAATTTTGTGCAACATGACCCTCTGTAACATGTTTGAGCAATCTGGCATAACGTTTTTGTGCAGCATGGCTCTCCATAACATGTTTGTGCAATCTGGCTATAACAATTTTGTGCAACGTGACCCTTTGTAACATGTTTGTGCAATCTGTCTATAACATTCTTGTGAAACATGACTCAGTCTGGAATATGTGTGTGCAATCTGGCTATAACAATTTTGTGCAATGTGACCTTTTGTAACATGTTTGTGCAATCTGTCTATAACAATTTTGTGCAACATGACCCTCTGTAACATGTTTGTGCAATCTGGCTATAACCATTTGGTGCAACGTGACCCTTTGTCTTTAACATGTTTGTGCAACCTTTCTATGTTTTTGTGCAACATGACCCTCTGTAACATGTTTGTGCAATCTGGCTATAACAATTTGGTGCAACGTGACCCTTTGTCTTTAACATGTTTGTGCAACCTTTCTATGTTTTTGTGCAACATGACTCTCTGTAACATGTTTGAGCAATCTGGCATAACGTTTTTGTGCAGCATGGCTCTCCATAACATGTTTGTACAATCTGGCTATAACAATTTTGTGCAACATGACCCTCTGTAACATGTTTGTGAAATCTGGCTATAACAATTTTGTGCAACGTGACCCTTTGTAACATGTTTGTGCAGTCATAGAATCAAAGAGTTGGAAGAGACCTCATGGGCCATCCAGTCCAACCCCATTCTGCCAAGAAGCAGGAATATTGCATTCAAATCACCCCTGACAGATGGCCATCCAGCCTCTGCTTAAAAACTTCCAAAGAAGGAGCCTCCACCACACTCTGGGGCAGAGAGTTCCACTGCTGAACGGCTCTCACAGTCAGGAAGTTCTTCCTCATGTTCAGATGGAATCTCCTCTCTTGTAGTTTGAAGCCATTGTTCCGCGTCCTAGTCTCCAGGGCAGCAGAAAACAAGCTTGCTCCCTCCTCCCTGTGGCTTCCTCTCACATATTTATACATGGCTATCATATCTCCTCTCAGCCTTCTCTTCTTCAGGCTAAACATGCCCAGTTCCCTAGGCCGCTCCTCATAGGGCTTGTTCTCCAGACCCTTGATCATTTTAGTCGCCCTCCTCTGGACACATTCCAGCTTGTCAATATCTCTCTTGAATTGTGGTGCCCAGAATTGGACACAATATTCCAGATGTGGTCTAACCAAAGCAGAATAGAGCATGGGGAGCATTACTTCCTTAGATCTAGACACTAGGCTCCTATTGATGCAGGCCAAAATCCCATTGGCTTTTTTTGCCGCCACATCACATTCCTGGCTCATGTTTAACTTGTTGTCCACGAGGACTCCAAGATCTTTTTCACACGTACTGCTCTCGAGCCAGGCGTCACTCATTCTGTATCTTTGCATTTCATTTTTTATGCCAAAGTGGAGTATCTTGCATTTGTCACTGTTGAACTTCATTTTGTTAGTTTGGGCCATTCATCTCTCTAATCTGTCAAGATCGTTTGAATTCTGCTCCTGTCCTCTGGAGTATTGGCTATCCCTCCCAATTTGGTGTCATCTGCAAACTTGATGATCATGCCTTCTAGCCCTTCATCTAAGTCATTAATATAGATATTGAACAGGACCGGGCCCAGGACGGAACCCTGCGGCACTCCACTTGTCACTTCTTTCCAAGATGAAGCATTAGTGAGCACTCTCTGTGTTCGTCCACTTAACCAATTACAGATCCACCTCACCATAGTTTTGCCTAGCCCACATTGGACTAGTTTCCTTGCCAGAAGGTCATGGGGGACCTTGTCGAAGGCCTTACTGAAATCCAGGTACGCTCCATCCACGGCATCATTCCCCGCATCTACCCAGCTTGTAGCTCTATCGAAGAAAGAGATCAGATTAGTCTGGCATGACTTGTTTTTGATAAATCCATGTTGACTATTAGCGATGACTGCATTTGTTTCTAAGTGTTTGCAGACCGCTTCCTTCACAGTCTTTTCCACAATCTTGCCCGGTATCGACGTGAGGCTGACCGGACGGTAGTTGTTTGGGTCATCCTTTTTTCCCTTCTTGAAGATTGGGACCACATTGGCCCTCCTCCAATCTGCTGGAACTTCTCCCGTTCTCCAAGAACTCTCAAAGATGGTTGCCAATGGTTCCGAAATGACTTCCGCTCGTTCCTTCAATACTCTGGGGTGTAGTTGATCTGGCCCTTGGGACTTGAACTCATTTAGAGTGGCCAGGTATTCCTGGACGACTTCTTTCCCAATTTGGGGTTGGATGTCCTCCAATCCCTCATCCACTCCATCTTGCTGAGGTTGAAGACTCTCTTTTTGTGAGAAGACCGAGGCAAAGAAAGCATTAAGGAAGGGAATTCATCCACACTGGTTAAAACTGATTCAGGAGGGAAAGGAAAGGAAGGGAATTCATCCACACTGGTTAAAACTGATGTAGGAGGGAAAGGAAGGGAATCCATCCACACTGGTTAAAACTGATGCAGGAGGGAAAAGAAAGGAAGGGAATTCATCCACACTGGTTAAAACTGATGCAGGAGGGAAAGGAAAGGAAGGGAATCCATCCACACTGTTTAAAACTGATGTGGGAGGGAAAGGAAGGTAATCCATCCACACTGGTTAAAACTGATGCGGGAGAGAAAGGAAAGGAAGGGAATTCATCCACACTGATTAAAACTGATGCAGGAGGGAAAGGAAAGGAAGGGAATTCATCCACATTGGTTAAAACTGATGCAGGAGGGAAAGGAAAGGAAGGGAATTCATCCACATTGGTTAAAACTGATGCAGGAGGGAAAGGAAAGGAAGGGAATTAATCCACACTGGTTTAAACTGATGCAGGAGGGAAAGGAAAGGAAGGGAATCCATCCACACTGGTTAAAACTGATGTGGGAGGGAAAGGAAGGTAATCCATCCACACTAGTTAAAACTGACGCGGGAGAGAAAGGAAAGGAAGGGAATTCATCCACACTGATTAAAACTGATGCAAGAGGGAAAGGAAAGGAAGGGAATTCATCCACACTGGTTAAAACTGATGCAGGAGGGAAAGGAAAGGAAGGGAATTCATCCACACTGGTTACAACTGATGTGGGAGGGAAAGGAAAGGAAGGGAATTCATCCACACTGGTTAAAACTGATGTGGGAGGGAAAGGAAAGGAAGGGAATTCATCCACACTGGTTAAAACTGATGTGGGAGGGAAAGGAAAGGAAGGGAATTCATCCACACTGGTTAAAACTGATGCAGGAGGGAAAGGAAAGGAAGGGAATTCATCCACACTGGTTAAAACTGATGCAGGAGGGAAAGGAAAGGAAGGGAATCCATCCACACTGGTTAAAACTGATGCAGGAGGGAAAGGAAAGGAAGGGAATTCATCCACACTGGTTTAAACTGACACGGGAGAGAAAGGAAAGGAAGGGAATCCATCCACACTGGTTAAAACTGATGCAGGAGGGAAAGGAAAGGAAGGGAATTCATCCACACTGGTTAAAACTGATGCAGGAGGGAAAGGAAAGGAAGGGGATTCATCCACACTGGTTAAAACTGATGAGGAGGGAAAGGAAAGGAAGGGAATTAATCCACACTGGTTAAAACTGATGCAGGAGGGAAAGGAAAGGAAGGGGATTCATCCACACTGGTTAAAACTGATGAGGAGGGAAAGGAAAGGAAGGGAATTAATCCACATTGGTTAAACTGACGCAGGAGGGAAAGGAAAGGAAGGGAATCCATCCACACTGGTTAAAACTGATGCAGGAGGGAAAGGAAAGGAAGGGAATTCATCCACACTGGTTTAAGCTGATGAGGGGGGAATGGAAAGGAATGGAATTAATCCACACTGGTTAAAACTGATGCAGGAGGGAAAGGAAAGGAAGGGAATCCATCCACACTGGTTAAAACTGATGCAGGAGGGAAAGGAAAGGAAGGGAATTCATCCACACTGGTTTAAACTGACGCGGGAGAGAAAGGAAAGGAAGGGAATCCATCCACACTGATTAAAACTGATGCAGGAGGGAAAGGAAAGGAAGGGAATCCATCCACACTGGTTAAAACTGATGCAGGAGGGAAAGGAAAGGAAGGGAATTCATCCACACTGGTTTAAACTGACGCGGGAGAGAAAGGAAAGGAAGGGAATCCATCCACACTGGTTTAAACTGATGCAAGAGGGAAAGGAAAGGAAGGGAATCCATCCACACTGGTTAAAACTGATGCGGGAGTGAAAGGAAAGGAAGGGCATCCATTCACACTGGTTTAGAATGCTTCTCTGGCTTGAACCGAGGCCAGGGAACAGAAGCGGGGGAAAAGCTGAAACATTTCCTCGAGCTTGTTTGGAGGTTCTAGCAGGGGAGCGCAGCTATCGTATACCTGGGACCGAAGACTGGAGACCTCTGTACACTCTTTCTATACCTGGGACGTCGTCCTCTTCTACCCAGCGCGCAGCTTCGGGAGGGACGCACATGGAGCGGTGAGGGAGGAAGGGGACACCCGCCTAGCCAGCCAGATCAGCCGAATCAACCCTGGCTATCAATGTGTCGCAGCCAGATTGCCCTCACATCCAAGCTGAATCATTTCTGACTCACTTACTGATTCGTAAGAGAAATGGTGGAAAAAGCTTTGGAAAGGGCAAAAGGACTTCCGGTTTCCTTAAAAACTTAGAAATCGCTTCAAAAAGGAAATTTCCCCAAATTTATTCCGAATTACGAAGATTTTAACCGAACCTAACCATGTGTAGTACGTATGAATCCTGTGCATATACTGTATAGCATCCCTACTTTGTGGATTTTCACTTATCGCGGGTGGTCCTGGAACGTAAACCCCACAATAAGTGAAGTAAGACTCTCTGTAACATGTTTGTGCAATCTGTCTATAACATTTTTGTGGAAGGTGACATGACTACCTGGCCATGTTCCAGAAGCATTCTCTCCCGATGATTTGCCCATATCTATGGCAGGCATCCTCAGAGGTTGTGAGGTCTTTTGGAAACGAAGCAAATGGGATATCTATCTATTAGGCTTGGGTAATCCATGGTTCTAAATGGTTCTAAAGTACTTACAAAACTAAAGTTCTGGTGGTGAAAATTTCAGAACTCTAACAAAACTTTCAAAATTTCATTATTATTTCGTTATTGGTGATTTTAATGACAGAACCAATTAGGAACTGCCATTTATTATGAAATTTTGAGAGTTTTGTTAGAGTTCTGAAATTTTCACCACCAGAACTTTAGTTTTGTAAGTACTTTAGAACCATTTAGAACCATGGATTGCCCAAGCCTACTATCTATCTATCTATCTATCTATCTATCTATCTATCTATCTATCTATCTATCTGTGGAATAGAGTCCAGGGTGAGAGAAAGAACTCTTGTCTTCTTGAGACATATGTGAAAGTTGCAATTGGCCACCTTGATTAGAATTTAATGGCCTTACAGTTTCCAGGCCTGGCTGGTTACTGCCTGGGGGAATCCTTTGTTGGGAGGAGTTAGCTGTCCCTGATTGACTCTTGTCCGGAATTCCCGTTTTCTGAGTGTTGCTCCTTATTTATGAGTTTTCAGCTTCAAAGACTGGCTGCTTCCTGCCTGGTGGAATCCTTTGTTAGGAGTAGTTAGCAAAGCCATTCAATGTTTACCAAGGTGACCAATTGCAATATCCACACCTGCCTGAAGCAGACAAGAGTGTTTTCTCCCCCCACTAGACATTCCGCACATATATAAACCCCACTTGCCTAGTTTCCCTCTGAGGATGCCTGTCATAGGTGCAGGCGAAACGTCAGGAGAGAATGCTTCTGGAACATGGCCAGACAGCCTAGAAAATTTACAGCAACTCTCTGTAACATAGAATCATAGAATCAAAGAGTTGGAAGAGACCTCCTGGGCCATCCAGTCCAACCCCATTCTGCCAAGAAGCAGGAATATTGCATTCAAATCACCCCCGACAGATGGCCATCCAGCCTCTGTTTAAAAGCTTCCAAAGAAGGAGCCTCCACCACACTCTGGGGCAGAGAGTTCCACTGCTGAACGGCTCTCACAGTCAGGAAGTTCTTCCTCATGTTCAGATGGAATCTCCTTTCATGTTTGAGCAATCTGGATATAATATGTTTATGCAGCATGACTCCTTGTAATATGCCTGTGCAATCTCTCTATCACATGTTTTTTTTGCAATATGAATGTACCTATATAATCTTTGTGTGCCTTGCTTCAGCAGAATTTGTTTTCTTTTTCTTTTTTTGGCAGTTCCACCATCTTTTGAACCTGGTAAGTCACAACTTCTCATTTTCCCCTTTCCTCTGGCCCAGCATCGCAGGGTTGGTTTTCTTTCATAGTGACAATTGCGCCAAGAAAGAACATGGTTTCTGGTGAGTGGGGTGCCCTTTTGGGGTGTGTTTTTGTTGAGATTAACTTCACAATTCAGCAGCAAATCAGTTGCACAACTTCAGCACTTTCCAGTAGCTTCTTCCCGCACAGTATTTTCAGTCAACTGCTCCCACAGCCTGCAGTCACTCTGGAAACTTTTACATACGCTTGAGCACATGCCTGGCCATTGTCAGTTTTACCATTGTCTTTCCCCCAGTCTAGATGATATTACAGACTTACCAGAGTACACAGTTATATCTTGTCTTAGGAGACAGGTTCTTTAATTACATATAGCCTTTGACGAACAACATCACAGCACAAGGAGAAATATACACTGTACACGACTTCCTTATATACAATTAATTTACACATAGCAATCTCTGATTGGTTCCCAACTCACTGACTCAACTCAAACCCAGGATTGCATCATTCACAATCACCTGGACTAGGCCAGAATACATTCCCCAAATGATTCCCCATATACTATCAATGCATGACTCAGCATTCCCAATAGAAGCCTATTAGCAGTGCATGACTCGGCTATATTACATTGCAATACATTGTAAAACCTGACAGTTTTGTATGGGTGCTTTGCACCTTCCCCTGCAAAGTGTGATAGGCGGATGGGGACACATAGAGATGCGCGTATCAGGTCCACTCCTTCCAAGGACCACAGCTGTAACATTTGAGGCCACTCTACCCTGGAGCTCCCCCTTCTGCCTTTGCTCTTGGGGCACCACGGCCCCCAATAACCTTGCAAAGACAAATCTGGGTGGGGAGTGATACGCCTTGCTCCGCATCATATGCTTTCATCCTTGCAGGACGGGGATTTTCCAGGTCGACCGTGGCTGGCATTATCCTTGGTTGCCTGGGTCTCATGGTCGTCCTGGGCGTGGCGGCTTTTGCCATAAAACGTGAGTAAAACCCTGGGAGCCGGACAGCTCTGTTTCCCTTCCAGATGGAGGAAGAAAAGATGTCCCTTGTGTTATCGAATAATCAACCCCCCCCCTCCTCCAATACTAATAACATTACATTTATAACATACTAGCTGTGCCCTGCCACGTGTTGCTGTGGCCTATAGTAAGAATTTTAGAAGTAGAGGTAGATATTTGGACTATTATGAAAGAGAGGTACCTAACTATTCGTTCCCCCCTTTTTCTTCCCCTTCCCCTTTTTCTCCTTTCTTCCTTCTCTACCTCTTTCTTTCATTCCTTCTTTCGCTCTTTGGTTTCATTCTTCCTTCTCTCTTTCCTTCCTTCCCTCCCCCTTTCTCTACTTCTTCCTTTGTCTCCTTTCTTCCCTCCCTGTTTCCTTCCTTCTTTCACTTTTTTATTTCCTTTTCTCCTTCTTTTTTTCTTTACTTCTTTCCTGCATTTCCCTCCATTTTTCTTTCCTTTCTCTTCTTCCTTCCTTCGGTACCTCTTGCTTTCCTTCCTTCTCTCCTTCCTTCTCTCCTTCCTTCCCTCCTTCCTTCTTTCCCTCCCTCCTTCTCTCCTTCCTTCCTTCCCCCTTTCCCTCCTTCATTCCTTCCCTTTTTCCCTCCCTCCTTTCTTCTCTCCTTCCTTCCTGTCTGTTCTCCCCCAATACCATGGTAGAGTCCTTTCTAACTGTATTCTATGAGTCTTTTTAATATAGTAATATATAGTAGTAACATTATAGTATATAGTAGTATATATAACAATAATATATATAATATATATGTATTATATAGCAATATATATATAATCGTAATATATAAAGTATTTGTCTTCCTTTTTTGAATTTAAAGGTGTTTTTGTGGGGGTTTTTTTCTGTGATGGTCACTCCTTGGATTATAAGGAGTTTTATTGCCAAATTTGGGGTCATTTGGCCCCGTAGTTGTTTTGTTTTTAAGCCACTCATTATGCACAGAGCATTTTTTATATATCGATTTGTACAGATCTTAGCTCTGGCGTGGGCTGGTCCATGAGGTCATGAAGAGTCGGAGACGACTGAACGAATGAACAACAACAACAACACAGATCTTAGTTGGGTCTCAAGCCCCAGCCCAGCCCCAAACATTCCTGGGAGGATTAATCTAATAATGTGGCAAGACTAAGAGACAAATTGAAAAACTGGTTTGGCAGGAAACCCCCCTCAAGATGCAATTAGACTCCAAGGATCCCATTATCTGCATCCTCAGACGAATCTCCCTTCTTTTCCACTCTTCACTGTTAAGACAACTATGCACAACTGTATTGAAATAACTATTTTTTCCAATCTTCCACTGGAGGAAAATCCTTACACATATCTTTGCTTTATTAATGGACAATCAGTGGAGAGGGCTCACATATATATGCACAAGAACTGGGCACCCAAAGACATGAGAACTATATGGAATGTGCTTGGGAAACTGTTGGGGGGCTGAACATCCAGAAAGCCAGCCTGATATCCTCTGAGGGAAGCCATTCCTCTTTAGAGGTGTAATCAAGGTATTAATATAAGCTTTGTCTTTTGACTCTGGGACCGACACCTCTTATAAACCCCATAATCCCATCCTGGACTATTTTAGGCCATTTCCCAAGTCTTGCCCTTTTTCTGCTGAGAGGGTTTGTTTATTTATTTATTTATTTATTTGCAGTATTTCTATTCCGCCCTTCTCACCCCGCAGGGGACTCAGGGTGGACTACAATGTACATAGACATGGCAAACATTCAATGCCGTAGACAAACCACATATAGACAGACATACAGAGGCTGATGCGCTTTACCTCACAATTCAGCAGCAGATTAGTTGCACAACTTCACGCTTTCCAGTAGCGTCTTCCTGCACAGTATTTTCAGTCAACTGCTTAGGCTTGGGCGGTTTCGTTCGTTAATTTCGTAATTCGTTATTAATTCGTATTTAAAATAGCTTACGATCCAATATTGAGCCATGCAGGAATAGTGTGAGGAGTAATTAAGATTCGAAACAATTTTTTCAATTTATTTCGTAATTATTTTGTAATTATTTCGAAATTATTTCGTAATTATTTCGTAATTATTTTCGCATGTCTGGTGCAAGTTTTATAGTTGTTGTTTGTTTTATCACACCAACAGTCAACAACAGAGGGAGAGGGAAGCTTCAGAAGTTCCTCCTGTCCCATTTGGAGGTTTTTTTAGCATATTGCGGAATCTCGTCTGCCATTAACGAATCGATTCGTAATTTTACGAAATTTCATAAATTTTGAAATTTTTAAAATGAAAATTTCAGAATTATTAAAAAAAACGAAACGCAAGGGCCCCCTAAAAATGAAACGACTTTAGAACCAATTTTTTTCGTGGTTACCCAAGCCTACAACTGCTCCCACAAACTGCAATCATTCTGGAACTCTTTACAGGCACTTGAGCACATGCCCAGCTATTGTCAGTTTTACTATTGTCCCCCCCCCCCCCCCAATCTAGATGACACTACAAACTTACCACAGCACTCGGTTATATCTTGTCTTAGCAGACAGGTTCCTTTAATAAATTATACAGCGCCTTTGGCAAACAGCATCACAGCACAAGGAGAGAGAGAATACACTGTACATGACTTCCTTATATACAATTCTGTACATTTACACATAGCGATCTCTGATTGGTTCCCAACTCACTGATTTAACTCAAACCCAGGATTGCATCATTAACACTCATTTGGACCAGGCCAGAACACATTCCCCAAATGAAGTTCTATATACAGTTAATGCACGACTCAGCATTTCCAATAGAAGCCCATTAGCAGTGCATGACTCGGCTATATTACATTACAATACATTGTAAAACCTGACAGAGGCTATTTAACATTCCATCTTTTTCATGAGAGGATTCTGGCCACCAGGAGAGCTGTCGCTTCGTCGTCCATTTGTGACACTGATGAAGTACTTCTTCATTCTTTGCATGCTTGCTGGAGATTTTTATGGTGTAGTAAATTTAGTTAAATTAGCCTCTCGCATAAGCGGTACCTAAATTTCCTACTTGACAGATGCAACTGTCTTTCAGGTTGCAAAGGTCGACAACAAGCTACACAAATTGGTCGGAAGCCCACTCTGACCCGGGCTGGCTTTGAACTCATGATCTTTCAGTCAGTAGTGATCTTAATGCAGCTGACTCCCAGCCAGCTGTGCCATCTTCCAGCTTTCAATGGACACATAGCAGTTCTCCATTTTTCCCACCACAAGGGAGACCCCACCCACCTCTGATATCATAAGGAGTTCCCAGCCAATGATAGCTCAGATCCTAGCTTGATCATTCCTGAGCCAATCAGAGGAGGGAGCAGGTCTTCCAAATGGGATAAAATGCCCTGCCTGTTGGGACTCGGCCTGTGATTGAACCTGAGCCTGTGCTTGAACCTGTGAATGTGTTTCAGTCTCCTGATGTTTCTGTGTTTGATGTGGATAATGAGGAAGGAAATCAGTCCCTTGTTGCTTCTGATGTGGGGGATGCTGGGACTGACTCTGAGGTGCAAGATGGAGACACATTGGTCAATGAGTTTCATGCAGACACTGACAGAGAGGCTTCACTGCAAAGGGCAGATTCTCATGAGAATGTTTTTGTCAGGCCTTGAGAGAAAGGTTTACTCCCTCTGTCTGTGAGCCCTTCAGATTCTAGTTTGGAAAACAGTCTGACATCTGGTCAAGTTAATGAGGCGTCAGATAAGCAGAGTCGGCAGTTGGAGATTAGCCAGAATCGACAAGAGCCCCAGTGTTTACGTAGATCCAAAAGAATTCGTCAATTAAAGTCAAAGACTAGGGGAAAACGAAGCCAGTTTTTGGGATTTAAGGTTTGTCTGTAGAAAATCTTGTCAGATCAGGCATCGTTTGGAAACCTAGCACAAGCCTCATGGAATCCCTGTTCAAGTGGTCTCGTCTTCATGGTTTTTTCTAGCCTTTCAAATGGACTAGCAGCGTCTTGTCTGTTCTTGCTTCTTGGTTGATTCCTGTCTGGATTATCAGTGCCTTGGAATATTATTTTATGCTTTTTGAACATTGCTTTTGAATGCTACGTTTGGACGCTGTGTCTTCTTCCTGCCTTTAAATGCCTTATTGGTTTTTTGGAATCTTATCAATCTTAACAAGCATTTCTTTTTACTGACTTTTTGCTAAGCTTTAATAAAAAGGATTGTTCCTTCACTCAGCATGTGGTGTGTTTATAGTCAGAGGGGCTATTGCATTGTCGAAGGCTTTCATGGCTGGAATCACTAGGTTCTTGTGGGTTTTTTTCGGGCTATAGGGCCATGTTCTAGAGCAGGGGTCAGGAACCTTCGGACCTCCAGGTGTGGTGGACTTCAACTCCCACAATTCCTTGAGGCTCGGCATTCGCCCCAAAGGCTTACCTTGGCCCAACGAGGTTTGTTTGGCTCTTTTTCATGGAGGACGGGCAGCAAAGGGGGAGAGACGAGCGTAACGTAGCTGTGCAGATGGCGAGGAAGGATGCGGAGCCCACAGACTGGCCTCGGAGGGAGAGAGCGGGCGGAAACCCCTGCGGGCAACGCGCCTCCTCCTCGTCACTCAGCCGGCATCGTTGCTAGGGAGGGGGTCCATGCGGGGCGGTTGCTAAGGGCCGAAGCGGCGAGGAGGCGCGTTGCCTGCAGGGGTTTCCGCCCGCTCTCTCCCTCTGAGGCCAGTCTGTGGGCTCCGCATCCTTCCTCGCCATCTGCACAGCTACGTTACGCTCGTCTCTCCCCCTTTGCTGCCCATCCTCCATGAAAAAGAGCCAAACAAACCTCGTTGGGCCAAGGTAAGCCTTTGGGGCGAATGCCGAGCCTCAAGGAATTGTGGGAGTTGAAGTCCACCACACCTGGAGGGCCGAAGGCTCCCCATGCCTGTTCTAGAGGCATTTCTCCTGACGTTTCACCTGCATCTATGGCAAGCATCCTCAGAGGTAGTGAGGTCTGCTGGAAATAGGACAATGGGTTTATATATCTGTGGAATGGCTGGGGTGGGGCAAAGAGCTCTTCTCTGCTAGAGCTAGGTGTGAATGTTTCAATTGATCACCTTCATTAGCATTTGAAGGCCTGCCTGAGCCTGGGAAAATCTTTTGTTGAGAGGTGTTAAGATGTGCCTGGTTGTTTCCTCTCTGCTGTTTTGCTGTTGTAATTTTAGAGTTTTTTAATACTGGTAGCCAGATTTTGTTCATTTTCATGGTCTCTTCCTTTCTGTTGAAATTGTCCACATGTTTGTGTATTTCAATGGCTTCTCGGTGTAGTCTGACATGGTGGTTGTTGGTGTGGTCCAGCATTTCTGTGTTTTCAAATAAAATGCTGTGTCCAGGTTGGTTCCTCAGGTGCTCTGCTATGGCTGACTTCTCTGGTTGGAGTAGTCTGCAGTGCCTTTCATGTGTGTTTGGGCGATGCTGCTGCGTTTGGTGGTCCCTCTGTAGACTTGTCCACAGCTGCATGGTATACAATGGTAGACTCCTGCAGAGGCGAGAGGATCCCTCTTGTCCTTTGCTGAACGTAGCATTTGTTGGATTTTCTTGGTGGGTCTGTAGATAGTTTGTATGTTGTGTTTCCTCATCAGCTTCCCTCTGCGGTCAGTGGTTCCCTTGATGCCTGGCAGGAACACTTTCCCTCTGGGTGGATCTTGGTCTTGACTCTCGTGGCTTGTTCTTGGGGCTATTTCCTGTTCCGGAGTGCAACAGTGCCCTTTATTGTATGTTATGTCAGTTCCTTTGTTGGTTACGTTGTTCTGACATCCATCTGGCCAGAAGAATAACACTTCTGCTTCCGCCTTCAAACTTGGCCCTGTTTTCCTCGCTTTCGGTGTAGCATGGTGTGCTGGGCAATGAATCTACACTGCCCCCTTGTGGCAGAGAGCAGATGTTGGTGTCACTTGAGAAGAAAATGGGCCGGTTTGACCACCTTGTCTTCTCCTTCCTCTAGGCTCTTCTCGCCCAGAAATTCGGACAATTGCTCCAGCTGTTACCACCACAGAAGACACAGAAGAGGTAAGTCTCGGGGTCCAAGTGGCAAGCCTTTCCCTGAATGGAAAAGGTGATGGAGATTAGAGAGATGATTGGCCAAAACTAACAAAATGAAGTTCAACAGTGACAAATGCAAGATACTCCACTTTGGCAGGAAAAACGAAATGCAAAGATACAGAATGGGGGACGATGAGGCCTGGCTGGAGAGCAGTACGTGTGAAAAAGAGTCCTTGTGGACAACAAGTTAAACATGAGCCCACAATGTGATGTGGCGGCAAAAAAGCCAACCCCATTCTGCCAAGAAGCAGGAATATTGCATTCAAATCACCCCTGAGAGATGGCCACCCAGCCTCTGCTTAAAAGCTTCCAAAGAAGGAGCCTCCACCACACTCCGGGGCAGAGAGTTCCACTGCTGAATGGCTCTCACAGTCAGGAAGTTCTTCCTCGTGTTCAGATGGAATCTCCTCTCTTGTAGTTTGAAGCCATTGTTCCATTGCGTCCTAGTCTTCAAGGAAGCAGAAAGGAAGCTTGCTCCCTCCTCCTCCCTATGGCTTCCTCTCACATATTTATGCTTGAACCTGTGAATCTCCTCTCTTGTAGTTTGAAGCCATTGTTCCATTGCGTCCTAGTCTCCAGGGAAGCAGAAAGGAAGCTTAGAATCATAGAATCAAAGAGTTGGAAGAGACCTCGTGGGCCATCCAGTCCGACCCCTTTCTGCCAAGAAGCAGGAATATTGCATTCAAATCACCCCTGACAGATGGCCATCCAGCCTCTGCTTAAAAGCTTCCAAAGAAGGAGCCTCCACCACACTCCGGGGCAGAGAGTTCCACTGCTGAACAGCTCTCACAGTCAGGAAGTTCTTCCTCATGTTCAGATGGAATCTCCTTTCTTGTAGTTTGAAGCCATTGTTCCATTGCGTCCTAGTCTCCAAGGAAGCAGAAAACAAGCTTGCTCCCTCCTCCTCCCTGTGGCTTCCTCTCACATATTTATGCTTGAACCTGTGAATCTTCTCTCTTGTAGTTTGAAGCCATTGTTCCCTTGCGTCCTAGTCTCCAAGGAAGCAGAAAGGAAGCTTGCTCCCTCCTCCTCCCTGTGCCTTCCTCTCACATATTGATACATGGCTCTCATCATGTCTCCTCTCATCCTTCTCTTCTTCAGGCTAAGCATGCCCAGCTCCTTAAGCCGCTCCTCATAGGGCTTGTTCTCCAGACCCTTGATCATTTTAGTCGCCCTCCTCTGGACACATTCCAGTCAATATCTCTCTTGAATTGTGGTGCCCAGAATTGGACACAATATTCCAGGTGTGGTCTAACCAAAGCGGAATTGAGCATGGGGAGCAGGACTTCCCTGGATTCTAGACACTATAGAGGCCAAAATCCCATTGGCTTTTTTTGCTGCCACATCACATTGTTGGCTCATGTTTAACTTCCTGTCCACAAGGACTCCAAGATCTTTTCCACACGCACTGCTCTCGAGCCAGGCCTCATTGCTCCCTTGGGTGCTTGAACATATTGATGAATCAGGCCTGAAGAACGGAACACAGAAAAACAAAAACGACCACCGTCAAGTCATGAAAATGGATGGAAAGGACAGATTATTGAAATCATATCGTTCTCATCCAGGTTTCAGATGTCACCATTTGAGAAAAAAACATCTCCAAAGTGTCATCCGTTGCACTGACGGACCATGCAATGACAAGGTCTTACTCACAAATAAAATGGAAGAGACACCTCAAGGTTGCCATGTGGATTCTGTTTCCTTTCGCTCAGGGGTCCTCAAGCTGCCCCCCCCCCCCCCCACGGGGCATTTATCCACCCGCTGGATGCACTGGGCCACCGTGCCAATGATGTCGAGCACCCCCCCCCCCCCAAATAAGGGATAGTGACTTATAGTTCTCTAAGGACAAGGGCAGCATCGGGTCAGCAGGAGCGCAGGGCTCCTGGGATCCTTCCTGAAAGTCTCTTATGAACCGAGGGACAATACTTTTGTGGATTTATCATTTGATTCTTACGGATTTGCCATTTACTATGAACTCCTTTCTGTCCCCTGCATGGATTACCTTTATAAAAATTCTATCCTTTTGGGTTTTTTATATGTATAAAAATTATATTTCTGGTCCTTTCATGGCCAGAACCCCTTTCCCTCCTCCTGGCCTTTGTTTCCCCTCAAACCCATGAAGAAATCCCACCAGAAAAGAGCGATTGAGCTGCCAATCATTCAGAATGTTTATCAATCATTTCCCTTTGCAGGGATAATAGCTTCGGCCAGCTGTTTTGCCCCTCGGAGGAGGACAGCCCAGGCATTTCAGCTTGCCCTTTAGCAGGAATATCATTTCCCTACCAGGAGGACAAAGAGTCCCCTTTTGCCCTCCCCTTGATTTACTCAATTGCACCTTCACGACAACACAATTGTATCAGTCTCATCTCCACAAACACCCTGTTTGCCAGCCTGGAAAACAACCGGACTTCCTCATACATGGTGATTTGCACCACTCAAAGGACAATAAGCTGCATCGGCTGGAGACATTTTTCCTTTGTTTCGCTGAGCACATGGCCAGTTTCCATTGACCCGTTCATGAACTCTCTTTGTGTTCTGTCGTCCCGCCTCCCCTCTTCTGATTCGCTGGCCGGCGGGCGACGGGAGCCCTCCCCCTTGGATCCAGCACGCCCCTGAAGCTCCCTGATTGGTCCAGGAGCCCAGGGGATCGGAGGCTCCTCCCCAGCTGCTCGCCCTGTTGCCCAATCACAGCGGGGAACGTCAGAGGAGCCGGGGTGGGAAGTTTGAACTCTGGGTTTTCAAAAATTGTATAAATATGCCTGCATCACTGTGCTCCTGCATGCTTGTGGTGGAATGATTCCTACAATGCATCCGATTGCAGCTGAATCGCTAATAAAACACCTTGGTCGGTGAAACTTCTTCCACTTTGGTGAGGATTTATTATTTTTAATATTTTTATCGCTGAAATTGGCTTTGCTGGCCTCGCCAAGGTTCCAGGACTCTCTTTGGTGCGGTCCTCAGGGATCTCCTCGGCTGGGGAGACCCTCCTAAAAGCAGCTCGATATCACCCTGAAGGTGTTGTAGTTCAGCGTGATGCTAACGTTGCTACTACTGGTAGGAGGGAGAAGAGGGCAGCAGAGGTGCTGGAAGAGGAGCAGCAGCGCAAACGGATTAGGGAGATAATCATGGCCCCGAGTGATTCTGAAACCTTTGAGGGCTTCTCTGTCTGTGAAATGGGGGATGGGGAGGAAAGCAGGGGAGTTAAGCGGGCTACTCGCGATCAAGAGTCCGACGAAGAGATTCAAAGGAAGCGTATCCGGGAGATACTTAACGCTCCTACAGAAAATGAGGACTTCATGGGGTTTGAAAGGAGTGATGGGTCTGGGAATGACACAGGGGAGGAGGATGAACTGGATTGGACCCGTGTCCAAGAAATTAGGGATATCTGTAACCAACCCACCTCTAGTGATGATTTTGAGGGATTCACAGAAGAGTGGCAACCGGGGAGCACTTGGCAAGATCTAAGTCTTGACAGACGCTGGCAGAGGTGGAGGGATGGGCGCTCGGGTTCAGCTGCTGGGAATGGGGCAGCTTGTGACGGCGCGAGTTGCGCCTCCTATGTATAGAACTGTTAGTTGCAAGGTTTTAACTGTTGTATCATGCTTAATCCTGCCCCTTTTTACATTGCTTGTGTACAGTTGTATGGATTGGTTACTTATAGGTGTCAATCAGTACTGTTTGGCTCCACCTCTTCCTGCAAGAGGGGAGAACTTCCTTTTCTTTTCATTCTGCCTTCAGAGATCACACCACATGGATGTGAGTAAAAGACTTCATTCTCTAAAGGACCCTGTTTTAAGTTACCTCTTAGCAGCAGTTCTGAGGTTTTTTTACCCCTGGGACTCATGCTTTATGTCCAGATCGTCCTGGGCAATTATTGAGGAGACCCAGGCGCCTTCAAGCCGGTTCCTTTGGCACCAGAGGAAGATTCTGAATCTTCAAGACATAGGCCATCTGAACTGGGGTTGTGGTTTGCTCCGGCATTCACAGCCATTGAGGAAAGAGGAAACTTGGTGAGGCTTCTCAGCTTCAAACCCCTTGGACCCAGGACTAATAGAGACTGTAGAGTATGTTTTCCTTCACCCCTCTAAAGTTTTCCAGCTTATTGCTTTGAAGAAATGACTTTGTGATCAATAAAATATATTTTGAGCTATTTACAGCGTTTTGGGTTTTTGAGAGTTCCAGTTTCCTATAGGAGGGCAAGAAGCAATCCCCTGGGGGAAAGATGCCATGTCCATCCCTCCTTTATTGAGGATAATAGCCCCCAGGTGCGATGGCACACAGCGGAGAGCGATGAGGAAAGGGTGGGGAGCTCCTCAGCTTCTGATGAGGAACTTTAGGATAAAAATGGGTTTTGGTTGTATGGATCTTTGCAGAAGGCAAAGTGTCTCTTTTGGGGTGTGAATCTTTGCTCCTGCCAATTCTTGAGCTTGGGTCCTTGGACTACAGATTCCTGTGTTCCTGTGTTTACTTCTCGCTCAATGACTTCAACCCTGCTGCTTGACTCCGGACTGGTTTGGACATCGCTTTTGTGCTTTTGGACTTTAACAGCTTGCCTACTTGTGTTCTTGAACTTTGGGACGTTTTGGAGTTTGTTATTTGCCTCTGGTGACTGTGTTTGTGAACTGTGTGCATTTTCAAGGAGATTGCTAAACTTTGAGTTTAACCCGGATTTAACGCCAGGATAATCCAGGTTATATTTTGGTTGCTGGTATCGCTTTATTTCTGATGCCAAATTACTGTTGGAGCTTATTGCACTGAAGTTAAGTGCCTTAAAAGACTCTTTTTGTACAACAAACTTGTGTTTGGACCTTCTACCTTGTGTTTGGCTATACTTAAGGCTTCTGGGTCTTGACAGAAGGGCTGCCCCTCGGGCAGGGGTGGCTGAACCAATAGACCAGGGGTCCCCAAACTAAGGCCCGCGGGCCACTTCTGGCCCGCCAAGGGCACTTATCCGGCCTGTGGAGGAGGAGCGCCCCCCCATACAGTGCTCCTCCCCTGGCTGGCTCACGCTACCCGTCAGGCCCGATGAGCAGCGTGAGCCAGCCAAGAGCAGCTGCTCCGTGCGGTCTACTCTTGCATAAAGCACCTCGCGAAGTGCTTTATGCGAGAGTAGACTGCACGGAGCACCTGCCCTTGGCTGGCTCACGCTGCCCATTGGGCCCAATGAGGAGGATGAGCCAGCCAAGGGCAGCTGCCCCGCTCGGCCTACTCTCGTGTAAAGCACCTCGCAAGGTGCTTTACACGAGAGTAGGCCACGCAGTACTGCTCCTCCCTTGGCTGGCTCACGCTATCTGTCAGGCCCGATGGGCAGCGGTGATATCGAGCTGCTTTTAGGAGGGTCTCCCCAGCCGAGGAGATCCCTGAGGACCGCACCAAAGAGAGTCCTGGAACCTTGGTGAGGCCAGCGAGGCCAATTTCAGCGATAAAAATATTAAAAATAATAAATCCTCACCAAAGTGGAAGAAGTTTCCGCGACCGAGGTGTTTTATTAGTGATTCAGCTGCAATTGGATGCATTGTAGGGATAGTTCCCCTACAAGCATACTGCTAGGCATTTTACAAGCATTTTTATACAGAAAGTACAGCAAAACCTTTTGAAATTCCCGCCCGCCCCTCTCCGCCTGGCTTCGCGCTGATTGGTTGTCAGCCCGAACAGCTGGGAGGAGGCTTGGCAGCCCGCCTCGCCCTGGGCCAATCAGCAAGCTTCTCCGCCTCTGGAGGGCCAATCAGCAGACTTTTCTCGCTTCTGAGGATGGACGAATCAGAAGCAGGCAGGGCGGGACGACCGCGGACAATGGGGGAAATGATGGGATTAGGGATAGCCGGCCAACTGGAATGTGAGGCTTTGTCTTGGCTGGCAAGGTGCGATCTCCTTTTGAAAGGTTTTCCTGTCCTTGATGAGTTTTGGAGAGGAGAACAAACAGGATCAGGCGGCGGACCACAGAGGGGTCAACGCTGCCCTTTGTAATTTCAATCTTTCTTCCCAAAGTCTCATAGATTTCCCCCTCCCGCCAGACATGCTCAGAAAACGAGATAAAGAAATCATAATGGCTATTGTTTCATGCAGATGAGTCAATCAAAAGGAAGTTTCGAGGGAGGCAGGGATTCTCCCTCGAGCATTGCAACAGTCCTTGGCCACTTCTTTGTGGGGCAAAAGTCAAGGGGAAAGGCAATATTTCATAGCAAGATACATACATTCATAATCATAAGCATTTCATAGCAACAAAACCCTATCTTTGTCCCACATTCCAAGTATATTTAATAAGAGGATTAATTTTCATGAAGAAGCCTGAAGTCCAATGTTTTAAAAGGTCTTTGAGGAAGGTTCATGAGGGAGATAGTATGTACTGAAGTCCAAGGCATGCAGGCAGAGAGTCCATGATCATTGGGAAGGCTGGCAGATGAAACCCCAGCTGTGCTGCAACTGATTCATGCTTTTGTTCCTTGGGAAACTACAACTCTCACGAAGGGCAGAAGTCCCAAGGTCCAGCCATTTCCCAAAAGCCTCATGGGGTCCTTGTTGTCAGTGCCTTGGCAATGTGACCAAGACTTAACCTTTGTTGTGTAGTCTGGTGCCCTTGCCCTTTGCAGAACTATAAGTCACTATCCCTTATTTTGGGGGAGGGGGGGTGCTCGACATCAGCGGGAGCCAGCCAAGTGAAGCTGCCCCGGCGCTCCATGCAGTCATGCCGGCCACATGACCTTGGAGGTGTCTACGGTCAACACCGGCTCTTCGACTTAGAAATGCAGGTGAGCACCACACCCCAGAGTCAGACACGACTGGACTTCATGTCAGAGGAAAACCTTTAACTAGGAAAATTGTGGAAGATCCAGGGTGGGAGAAAGAACTCTTGTCTGTTGGAGGTAGGTATGAATGTTTCAATTGGCCACCTTGATTGCCATTTCATAGCCTGACAGTTTTTAGGGAGAGTCCTTTGTTGAGAGGTGATTAGCTGGCCCTGATTGTTTCTTGTCTGGAGTTCCCCTGTGTTTGAGTGTTGTTCTTTATTTACACTTATAATTTTAGAGTTTTTTTTTTAATACTGGTAGCCAAATTTTGTTCAGACTAGAAATAGGAAGATTTCCCATTCTCTGCTCCTGGAATTACTGCCTAAAGAGGGCTTGAAAGAACCCCCTCCCTCTCAGGGCCCTTCCACACCGCAACATAAGATATGTGCAATGCGCATAGGAATATTTTTTATTGATTTTTTTAAAAAAATGATAGTCTGGCCCTTCAACTGTCTGAGGGACAGTGAACTGACCCCCAGTTTAAAAAGTTTGAGTAATTTCGAGCACCCCCCCCCTCCCCCAAAATAAGGGATAGTGACTTCTAGTTCTGCAAAGGGCAAGGGCACCAGACTACACAACAAAGGTTAAGTCTTGGTCACATTGCCAAGGCACCGACAACAACAAGGACCCCACGAGGCTTTTTGGGAAATGGCTGGATCTTGGGACTTCTGCCCTTTGGTGAGAATTGTAGTTTCCCCAGGACCAAAGCCAGGGACACCCAGCAGCCCTACCAATGATCCATCTACGGGCTTCCTCGCCACCAAAGGCTCTCCTTTTACCCATTTCTCAGACTTGGAAAACAGTTTCTCTCATGAACTTCCTCAGAACATGGAATGCTCAGACTCTTTTGAATAAAGATCAAATCTTTGATTAAATCTTCTCGGAGGGAGGGATCGCGGTGGGACTTTTATTAATGCATGCTGCTTATGATTTTAATGTATATGTACCCCTTATGAAATATCCTCTGTACCCCTTCAACTTTGCCCCATAAAACTTTGAAGCAAAGGACTGGAGCGTGCACAGCTGCCCCGAGGGGTCATTTGCCCCATAATGGACCCCACATTAGCTCACCCCTTGCATGGACAATAGCTCAGGAAGTTTCCTCATTTGTCTTCGGAGCATGGCCAACATTCTTCCTCCGGCCAGGAACTAATTTACTAAAGACAATAAGGGCAAGACTTCACATCAGGGGGTCTTGTGCCCAACCCTGATCATATCACCCGAAACTCTTTAACAAACTCAGCTGATCCGGCGCTGACAGGAAAGGTCAGATTGATTCAATCACCCACGCATTGACTTGAACAATAGCTGTCTTCACAGCTGGCCCGACTTTGCCCCGGATGCAGGAAGACTCTTTGTCAAGATTGTCATAATCCTTCCCCTCCATTGTCACTTTTTCGTCCCGCCTCCTTGCTCCTGATTCGCTAGCCCCTCAAAGCAGCCGGGCGCTCCTGATTGGTCCGCCCGAAGCGAGGGAGCTCGGTGATTGGCTGAGCGCGGGGGAGGTTCGGCAAGCCTCCTCCCAGCTGTTCGGCCCTCCACCAATCACCGACAAGCCGGGCGGGGAAGGTGGGCGGGAATTTCAAAATTGCGAAACTGTATTTTTTCTATAAAAATGCTTCCCGGTCTCTGTATGTTCATGCTTGTGGTGGAATGATTCCTGAAATGCATCCGATATCAGCTGAATCGCTCATAAAACACCTCGGTCGCTTGAAAAAAACTTCTTCCACTTTGGTGAGGATTTATTATTTTAAATATTTTTATGGCTGAAATTGGCTTTCTCTGGCCTCACCAAGGTTTATTAAGGACTCTCTTTGGTGCAGTCCTCAGGGATCGCTCTCTCAGGGAGATCCTGCTAAAAGCAGCTCGATATCATGAGGACCCCTGCAATAGACATTTGCTGAACCAATAAGCATTGGTGTAGGGCACTGACCCCCAAGGGGCGCTCTTGAGGCAATAGGAACAACTATATATTCCCTTCCAACATCAGCAGAAAGTTCCTTCTGCAGCCCTCGGCCTTGCTGGGCCCCGTGCGGGGTGGGTGGGAGGCACCTTTCAAGGTGGACCTCGCTCGTCCTGCGTGGCAAGCAGTAGTTCTCCTCCAGAAACTTTGTGTGGCTGCCACAAACTATGATGACAAGAGGTCATGGGAATTCAGCTGATAGGCTGATCAGTAAACATATTCATGGGTTCCCTGGTGTTATAGAAATTCTGTTACCCATGTTACGACCAGAGGCGGCCCTCGGTAATTTTCCATGGTAAGCCAACAGTATTTTGGCGCCCCCCCCCCCCCCATCCAATCACTGATATATATATTTTCTGTTCGTCGTGGGAGTTCTGTGTGCCATATTTATTATTTATTTATTTTATTTATTTATTTGGGGTTCTTTTACCCTGCCCTTCTCACCCCGAAGGGGACTCAGGGCGGCTTACAAAGGCAAAGGCACAATTTGATGCCTGCATCATAAAACAATCATACACAAAATTACATCAATTCACAGTTGACAACAATTCATGCATTATAACCATCAAATCAATAAAATCAATAAAACCAAATACAAACCCAATTTCTCCTCTTACATGGTCAGCATTCGCTAACTCATAGATCTAGTTTTACGTTCCACTTCATCAATCCTGTTGGTCTTACTCGCCTGATTGTCTGATTTAATTGCCAGAGTGCCCAAAGGCCTGGTCCCACAACCACGTCTTCACCCTCCTCCTGAAGGCGAGGAGGGATGACGATGCCCTGATTTCCCCCCGGGAGTGAGTTCCACAGGTGAGGGGCCACCACTGAGAAAGCCCTGCTCCTCGTGCCGACCAGCCTCACTTGTGAGAGTGGTGGGGTCGAGAGCAGGGCCTCCCCAGATGATCTCAGACTCCGGGGTGGGACGTAGAGGGAGATACGTTCGGACAGATACACTGGACCGGAACCGTACAGGGTTTTGTAGCTCAAAACCAGCACCTTGAATTGTGCTCGGAACTGAATCAGCAGCCAGTGGAGCTGGCACAGCAGGGGGGTGGTGTGCTCCCTGTATGTCGCTCCGGTGAGCAGTCTGGCTGCCGCTCGCTGGACTAGTTGAAGTTTCTGAACAGTCTTCAAGGGCAACCCCACGTAGAGAGCGTTGCAGTAGTCTATTCAGGATGTAACAAGAGCGTGGACCACTGTGGCCAGATCAGACTGGTACACAAGTTGTAATTGCGCAAAAGCTCTCCCGGCCACCGCTGAGACCTGAGCTTCCAGGCTCAGCGATGAGTCCAGGATCACTCCCAAGCTGCGAACCTGCGTCTTCAGGGGGAGTTCAATTCCATTATTGGTGGAGTTCAGAATGCTCTTTGATTGTAGGTGAACTATATGTTCCATCTCCCAAGAAACCTGTTTTGTTTCAGAGCTGTGGCAGTTTTGCAAAGCCTACAGAGTTAGCAGCCAGAGGCAGGAAGTCCAGTTTGCAGGCTCTCTGCAATGATTGGCCCAGAGAGTAACTTTTGTGCCCGCCTCTTTTCCCAGGCCAGACTTCCATTTTGGAGCCCTCCCTGCCCTATTCAGTTCTGAAGAAGATAGATATCTGATGTGCTGGAGGCTGAATAGGTCGCTCCGACAAACCACTGCAAAAACAATTGAGTTATAGTTGGGTACGCTTAATTGAGAATTGAGAACAATTAAGAATAGAATTAAGAATTGAGATATTATAGTTAGGTAAGCAGATGCAGACTGTGGCCAGGAAATCAGAAGATGCTTCCTTCTTGGGAGGAGAGCAAGGTCCAGTCTCGATCAAATAGTCAAGAGTAGAGACATCAGACTGGCAACCAAGATCCATTGCCTAGTCAAAGCCATGGTATTCCCTGGAGTCACATCTACGGATGGGAGAGCTGGACCTTCGGGAAGGCTGTCTTGGCCTCCACATTTTCTCCCTCTATTTTCCAGTTGAAAAAGATCTTGGAGTCCTCGTGGACAACAAGTTAACCATGAGCCAGGAATGTGATGTGGCGGCAAAAAAGGCCAATGGGATTTTGGCCTGCATCAAGAGGAGCCTAGTGTCTAGATCCAGGGAAGTCATGCTCCCCATGCTCTATTCCGCTTTGGTTAGACGACACCTGGAATATTGTGTCCAATTCTGGGCACCACAATTCAAGAGAGATATTGACAAGCTGGAATGTGTCCAGAGGAGGGCGACTAAAATGATCAAGGGTCTGGAGAACAAGCCTTATGAGGAGCGGCTTAGGGAACTGGGCATGTTTAGCCTGAAGAAGAGAAGGCTGAGAGGAGATATGAGAGCCATGTATAAATATGTGAGAGGAAGCCACAGGGAGGAGGAGGGAGCAAGCTTCCTTTCTGCTTCCCTGGAGACTAGGACGCAATGGAACAATGGCTTCAAACTACAAGAGAGGAGATTCCACCTGAACATTAGGAAGAACTTCCTGACTGTGAGAGCCGTTCAGCAGTGGAACTCTCTGCCCCAGAGTGTGGTGGAGGCTCCTTCTTTGGAAGCTTTGAAGCAGAGGCTGGATGGCCATCTGTCAGGGGTGATTTGAATGCAATATTCCTGCTTCTTGGCACAATGGGGTTGGACTGGATGATGGCCCAGGAGGTCTCTTCCAACTCTTTGATTCTAGGATTCTATGAGTTGTCAATCATTCTTGTTGCCATAATCTTGCTTTTTTTGATGTTTAGCTGCAACCCGGCTTTTGCGCTTTCTTGTTTCACCTTGATTAGAAGGCTCCTCAGCTCCTCCTCGCTTTCGGCCATCAGAGTGGTGTCATCTGCATATCTGAGGTTGTGAACGTTTCTTCCAGCCATTTCCACCCCAGCTTTGCATTCCTCAAGCCCCGCACATCCTCGCATGATGTGTTCTGCATACACGTTAACAAGGTTGGGTGAGAGGATGCAGCCTTGCTGGACGCCTTTCCCAATCTGGAACCCGTCTCCTGTTCCGTGGTCAGTTCTGACTGTGGCTCCTTGGTCCTTGGACAGATTCCTCAGGAGAGAGAGAGGGAAGGGGGCTTGGGATGCCCATCCCACCAAGAACGTGCCACCATTTATGATGATCCACACAGTCAAAGGCTTTAGAAGAGTCAATGAAACAGAAATAGATGTTTTTCTGAAACTCCCTCTTGCCTTTCTCCATTCTCCAGCCTCCGGATGTTGGCAACCTGGTCTCTGGTTCCTCTGCCTTTCCTAAACCCAGCTTGAACACCTGGCCACTCTCCCTCCATGTCTGGCTGGAGTCTTCTTCCTTGCAGGATCTGAGCCTAGGCTACCATATAATCCGATTCAAATCAGATTTTACATGAGAGTGTCCTGGGGGGGGGGGGGGGGGGGGGCTCAAAGCCTCTGAATTTGGAAAGAAAACAAAGATTGAACACACCAACATGGAAACAGAGGGAAGGAGAGACGTTGTCGCAAAGATGGAACCAATAGAAAACACCAAAGGAAGTCATTAATTCAAGGGGGGGGTGTCCGTCCGGAGAGGTCAAGAGTGGTGGTGGTGGGGGGGGGGGGCTGGGGTCTCCATCCCTCCACCCCTCCCTCCCTCCATCCCTTGGCTCCCGCTGAGCTCACAATGCCCGCCCGGCGACGGCCGCAACGGGACCCGCGCCTCTTTCCCGAGGAAGCAAAGGGAGGGGAGGGGAGGGGAGGGAGGGAGGGAGGGAGGGAGGGAGGGAGGGGCAGGGAGAGACCCCCAAAGCCCATCCAGGAGACCCCCGGGCAGCCCAGTTGGAGCGGGATGGCGGCCCTCCTCGGGAACAAGGGGCCCTCGCCATCCACGCTCCTGGCAGGTGAAGAAGGGAGGGAGGGAAGGAGGGAAGGAAAGAGAGAAGGGAGGGAGGGAGGGAGGAAGAAAGGGGGAGGGAGGAAGGAAGAAAGGAAGGAAGAAAGAAAGAAAGAAAGAAAGAAAGGGGGAGGGAGGGAGGGAGGGAGGGAGGGAGGGAGGGAGGGAGGGAGGGAGGGAGGAAGGAAGGAAGGAAGGAGGAAGGAACGAAGGAAGGAAAGAAGGAAGAAAGGGAGGGAGGGAGGAAGAATGGAAATAAGGAAGGAAGGAAGGGGGAAGGAAGGAAGGAAGGAAAGAAAGAGGAAAGGAGAGAAGAAAGAAAAATAGGAAAGAAAGAAAAAAGAAGAAAGGGGGAGAGAGAAATGGAAGAAAGAAGGAAGAAAGGGAGGTAGAGAGGAAAAAAGGAAGGAAGGAGAGGAGGAAGGAATGGGAAGGAAGGAAGGAAGGAAGGAAGGAAGGAAAGAGGAACGGAGGGAAAGAAAGGAAGAAAGGGGGAGGGGAGGAAGGAAGGAAGGAATGAAGGGAGGGAGGGAGGAAAAAGGAAGGATAGAAGGAGGGAAGGAAAGAGGAAAGGAGGGAAGGAAAGAAAGAAAGAAACAAGAAAGGGAGGGAGGAAGAAAGGAAGGGGAGGAAGAAAGGAAAGCAAGAAGGAAGGAAAGAAAGAGGAAAGGA
Source organism: Anolis sagrei (assembly GCF_037176765.1). Lineage (NCBI taxonomy): Eukaryota > Metazoa > Chordata > Lepidosauria > Squamata > Anolidae > Anolis > Anolis sagrei. The sequence continues at coordinate 82,746,846 of NC_090035.1, forward strand.
GGAAAAAAAGAAATTAAGAAAGGGAAGAAAGAAAGAAAGAAAGGGAGAGAGAAAGGGAAGAAGGAAGGAAGGGAGGGAGGAAAAAAGGAAGGAAGGAGAGAAGGAAGGAATGGGGAGGAAGGAAGGAAAGAAGGAAGGAGGGAAGGAAAGAGGAAATGAGGGAAAGAAAGAAAGAAAGAAAGAAAGAAAGAAAGAAAGAAAGAAAGAAGGGAAGGAAGGAAAGAAGGAAGGAAGGAATGAGGAAGGGAGGGAGGAAAAAAGGAAGGAAAGAGGAAAGGAGGGAAGGAAGGAAGGAAGGAAAGAAAGAAAGAAAGAAAGAAAGAAAGAAAGAAGAAAGGGAGGGAGGAAGAAAGGAAGGGGGAGGAAGGAAGGAAAGAAAGAGGAAAGGAGGAAAGAAAGAAAGAAAGAAAGAAAGAAAGGGAGAGAGAAAGGGAGGAAGGAAGGAAGGGAGGGAGGGAGGGAGGGAGGAAAAAAAGGAAGGAAGGAGAGAAGGAAGGAATGGAGAGGAAGGAAGGAAAGAAGGAAGGAAACGAGGGAAAGAAAGAAAGAAAGAAGAAGGGAAGAGAGGAAGGAAGGAATGAGGGAAGGGAGGGAGGAAAAAAGGAAGGAAAGAAGGAGGGAAGGAAAGAGGAAAGAAGGGAAGGAAGGAAGGAAAGAAAGAAAGAAAAAAAGAAGGAAGGAAGGAGCTCTCACAGGGAAGGGAGAGAAGGTCCAGGCAGAGAGCCAGGACTCAAAGGCAGGGAAAGGGGTCCCACCTCAACATTAGGTCTTTACAGAGCCAAATCTACTATTCTATCTATCTGTCTATCTATCTCTCTCTCTCTCTCTCTCTCTCTCTATCTATCTCTATCTATCTATCTCTATCTATCTATCTATCTATCTATCTATCTATCTATCTATCTGCTTGTCTCTCAGTCATATTTATGGTTAGATGACCATGCGTTGGGAGGGATGGGATGATGTATATCTTCCTTTATGGCCGCAGGCTTTGGACTGGATGTTCTTTAGACATCCCTTTAGAGATGTATCTATGACTGGATGGCTATCTGTCGGGAAGGCTTGGATGGTGTCTTCCTCTATGGCTGGAGGGTTGGACTACATCTATCTGTTCCTCAGTCATGGATGGCCATTTTTTGGGAGGACTTGGGTAGTGTCTTTATGGCAGAAGAGGTTGGACTGGATGGTCTTTAGAGATCCCTTCCCGATCTTGGATTCTGTCTATCTATCTCTCGATCAATCATCTCTATGGCTGGATGGCTGTCTTTTAGGAGGGCTTGGATGGTGTCTTCCTCTATGGAAGAAGGGGTTGGACTGGATGGTCTTTAGAGATCCCTTCCCAAGCTACAATTCTATCATCTATCTATCTATCTATCTATCTATCTATCATTTCTCAGTCATATCTATGGCTGGATGGCCACCATTGGGAGTAGTAGTAGTAGTAGTAGTAGTAGCAGAAGCAAGGCATCCATGGAGCACACTTTGAGAACCGCCATCCAGCCTTTGTAATAGTAGTAGTAGTAGGAGGAGGAGGAGGAGCAAGGGCTCCATGGAGCACATTTTGAGAACCGCCACCCAGCCTTTGTGATAGTAGTAGTAGTAGTAGGAGGAGGAGGAGCAAGGGCTCCATGGAGCACACTTTGAGAACCACCACCCAGCCTTTGTAATAACAGTGGTAGTGATAATAGTAAGAGCAAGGGCTCCATGGAGCACACTTTGAGAACCGCCACCCAGCTTTTGTAGTAATAGTAGTAGCGATAATAGTAAGAGCAACGGCTCCATGGAGCACACTTTGAGAACCGCCACCCAGCCTTTGTAATAGTAGTAATAGTAGTAGGAGGAGGAGCAAGGGCTCCATGGAGCACACTTTGAGAACCACCACCCAGTTTTGTAAGAATAGTAGTAGTGATAATAGTAGAAACAAGGGCTCCATGGAGCACACTTTGAGAACCGCCACCCACCTTTGTAATAAAAGTAGTAGTAATAGTAGTAGTAGGAGGAGCAAGGGCTCAATGGAGCACACTTTGAAAATAATAATAGTAGTAGGAGGGCTCAATGGAGTACACTTTGAGAACCACCAGCCTTTGCAATAATAGTAGTAGTAGTAGTAGGAGCAAGGGTTCCATGGAGCACACTTTGAGAACCGCCACCCAGCCTTTGCAATAATAGTAGTAGTAGAACTAGGAGCAAGGACTCCATGGAGTACACTTTGAGAACTGATACCCAGCCTTTGTAATAATGTAGTAGTAGGAGGAGGAGCTAGGGCTCAATAGAGCACACTTTGAGAACTGCCACCCCGCTTTTGTAATAATAATAGTAGTAGTAATAATAGTAGGAGAAAGGGCTCCATGGAGCACACTTTGAGAACAGCCACCCAGCCTTTGTAATAGTAGTAGCAGTAGGAGGAGGAGGAGGAGCAAGGGCTCCATGGAGCACACTTTGAGAACCACCACCCAGCCTTTGTGATAGTAGTAGTAATAGTAGTAGGAACAAGGGCTCCATGGAGCATACTTTGAGAACCACCACCCACCTTTGTAATAAAAGTAGTAGTAATAGTAGTAGTAGGAGGAGCAAGGGCTCAATGGAGCATACTTTGAAAATAATAATAGTAGGAGGAGGGCTCTATGGAGTACACTTTGAGAACCACCAGCCTTTGCAATAATAGTAGCAGTAGTACTAGGAGCAAGGGCTCCATGGAACACACTTTGAGAACCGCCACCCAGCCTTTGCAGTAATAGTAGTAGTAGTAGTAGTAGGAGCAAGGGATCCATGGAGCACACTTTGAGAACCGCCACCCAGTCTTTGCAATAATAATAGTAGTAGTACTAGGAGCAAGGACTCCATGGAGTACACTTTGAGAACCGATACCCAGCCTTTGTAATAATGTAGTAGTATTAGTAGGAGCTAGGGCTCAATAGAGCACAGTTTGAGAACCGCCACCCCGCTTTTGTAATAATAATAGTAGTAGTAATAATAGTAGGAGAAAGGGCTCCATGGAGCACACTTTGAGAACCACCACCCAGCCTTTGTAATAGTAGTAGCAGTAGGAGGAGGAGCAAGGGCTCCATGGAGCACACTTTGAGAACCACCACCCAGCCTTTGTGATAGTAGTAGTAGTAGTAGTAGGAACAAGGGCTCCATGGAGCATACTTTGAGAACCACCACCCACCTTTGTAATAAAAGTAGTAGTAATAGTAGTAGTAGTAGGAGCAAGGGCTCAATGGAGCATACTTTGAAAATAATAATAGTAGGAGGAGGGCTCTATGGAGTACACTTTGAGAACCACCAGCCTTTGCAATAATAGTAGTAGTAGTACTAGGAGCAAGGGCTCCATGGAACACACTTTGAGAACCGCCACCCAGCCTTTGCAGTAGTAGTAGGAGCAAGGCCTCCATGGAGCATACTTTGAGAATCGCCACCCAACCTTTGTAATAATAATAGTAGTAGTAGTGTAGTAGGAGCAAGGGCTCCATGGAACACACTTTGAGAACCGCCACCCAGCCTTTGCAATAATAGTAGTAGTAGTAGTAGTAGGAGCAAGGGTTCCATGGAGCACACTTTGAGAACCGACACCCAGCCTTTGTAATAGTAGTAGTAGGAGGAGGAGCAAGGGCTCCATGGAGCACACTTTGAGAACCGCCACCCAGCCTTTGCAGTAATAGTAGTAGTAGTAGTAGTAGTACTAGGAGCAAGGGCTCCATGGAGCACATTTTGAGAACCGCTGCATTGGAGGTCCAGGGGCTGCTTTGAGATATGAGCCAGGTGTGGATGTAACAGGTGTCTTTGCCTCCAAGGGATGCTTTGCGGGGAGTGACGCCCCTTCCCTTCTTCTCTCGACAGCCTTCATCCTGAGTGTTTGCTTCTTCTCGACCGAAGCCACCTGGAAGCCGACAGATATCACGGTGGAGCCACTGAAGCCGATGGAAGGAGGAAGCGTCCGCCTCATCCCACTCACTAGTCCTCGAGACATCGTGACTTGTCGCTGGTTCCGAGGGGGAACGGACGGGGATAGCACCATCGTTGTCTTTTACTTCTATCCGCGCCCGGTGTCTAGGAATAGGACAAGCTACACCGGGCGAGAGACCCTGGATGCCAACTGCACCCTTGAGATCACAGACTTAACCGTCAGCGACACTGCCAACTACACCGCCCTGCTAGAGAGCCCCTTTGAAAGTAGGCTTGGGACCGTAGAGCTTGTGATCAGCGGTAGGCTTCCATAACCCTTGGTGCCATAGGCCTAGAATGTCGAGTCAGTGAAACATGGCACCCTGTAACATTTTGGGCTATTTATGTATTTATTTATTTATCGTGTCATCAGCAACCATACCATTGTATTACATTTCTAACAGAGCAAAACAAACACACAGATTAAGAAAAACCCACAGATAGTTTTCTAAGATCTACAGAGACACACGCTGGAACACCCCAGCAAGCGAGAGTCCAAAAGTGGCAGGCCCAAACCCAGCACCTCAATCCGTGGCTGATACCAGATGAGAGACTCCCCCCTGGGCACACAGACTTGGAAGGCGCTGAACGGACTGCGCTCTGGCACCACGAGATGCAGAGCCAACCTCAAGAAATGGGGCCGCAAAGTGGAGTCTATGACATGCGAGTGTGGAGAAGAGCAAACCACTGACCACCTGCTGCAATGCACCCTGAGCCCTGCCACATGCACAATGGGGGACCTTCTTGCAGCAACTTGGTAGTTGGTTAAATGTCCTTTGACCAGTCTCTGGCCCCTTGGAGTGCCTCTGGGAAATCTCTTGCTGAGAGGTGTTAAGATGTGCCTGGTTGTTTCCTCTACAACAGCAAAACAGCAGAGAGAAAATCTCAACAAAAGATTTTCCCAGGCTCAGCCAGGCCTTCAGTTGAAACATTCACACCTAGCTCACGCAGAGAAGAGCTCTTTGCCCCACCCCAGCCATTCCACAGATATATAAACCCATTGTCCTAACAGACCTCACTCCCTCTGAGGATGCTTGCCACAGATGCAGGCGAAACGTCAGGAGAAATGCCTCTAGAACATGGCCCTATAGCCCGAAAAAACCCACAAGAACCTACTGCCTCTAGAAATGTTTGGTGAAACATGACTCTCTATAACGTTTTTGGGCAATCTATGACTGTGCCAGGGCGTCTCGAAAGAGAGGCCCTCAAGGATTTTCCTGTACAATAGTCTCAGAGCAGTGTTTCTCAACCTTCTTAATGCTGTGACCCCTTGATAGAGTTCCTCATGTTGTGGTGACCCCCAACCATAACATTATTTTTGTTGCTACTTCACAACTGTGATTTTGCTACTGTTACGAATCGTCATGTAAATATCTGATATGCAGGATGTATTTTCATTCACTGGACAAAATTTGGCACAAATACCCAATGCGACCAAATTTGAATACTGGTGGGGTTCAGACGAATTGATTTTGGGAGTTGTAGTTGCTGGGATTGATAGTCCACCCACAATCAAAGAGCATTCTGAACTCCATCAATGATGAAATGGAACCAAACTTGGCATACACAACTCTCATGACCAATAGAAAATATTGGAGGGGCAGAGGCGGCCCTAGGTAATTTTCAACGGTAAGCAAAGAGTATTTTGGCGCCCCCCCCCCCCAACCAATCATTGATATATATTTTCTGTTCGTCGTGGGTGTTCTGTGTGCCATATTTGGTTCAATTCCATCATTGGTGGAGTTCAGAATGCTCTTTGATTGTAGGTGAACTATACATCCCAGTAACTACACTTGCCGCACTTGCTCCCTTGCCTGGCCCGCTTTGGGTCTGGAGGCATGCCTGAAGACCCTGGTGTGTGCACCAAAAGTCACCTCTTCTCCTGACTTTCTCCTCAGCCATTGGGACCGAGTTTGGTCGAGATCTATCATGCTGGACCACTCTCACAACCACCATGTCAGACGACACAGAGAAGCCATTGAAATCCACAAGGAGCATGTGGACAATTTCAGCAGAAAGGAGGGAACCATGAAAATGAACACAATCTGGCTACCAGTATTTTAAAAAAACTATAAAATCACAACAGCACAACAACAGAGAGGAAACAAACAAGGACATCTAATCACCTCTCAACAAAAGATTGCTCCAGGCACTGTCAGGCCATTATATGCTAATCAAGGTGGTCAGTTGAAACATTCCCACCTAGCTCCACAGATATATAAACCCTTTTTCCTAGTTCCAACAGACCTCACTACCTCTGAGAATGCTTGCCATAGATGCAGGTAAAACGTCAGGAGAGAATGCCTCCAGGAAAAAGGGTTTATATATCTGTGGAAGGACTAGGGTGGGACAAAGGACTCTTGCCTGCTGGAGCTAAGTGTGAATGTTTCAACTGACCATCTCGATTAGCATATAATGGCCTGACAGTGCCTAGAGCAAACTTTTTGTTGAGAGGCGATTAGATGTCCTTGTTTTTTTAATACTGGGAGCCAGATTTTGTTCATTTTCATGGTTTCCTCCTTTCTTCCATGGTGGAGGGAAGAAATCCATCCACTCTGGTTAAAAGTGCTTCTCTCACTTAAGTCTGAAGTGGGAGGGAAAGGAAAGGAAGGGAATCCATCCAGACTGGTTTAAACTGCTTCTCTCGCTTAAGACTGACGTTGGAGGGAAAGGAAGGGAATCCATCCACACTGGTTTAAACTGACTCGGGAGGGAAAGAAAAGGAAGGGAATCCATACTCACTGGTTAAAACTGATGCAGGAGGGAAAGGAAAGGAAGGGAATTCATCCACACTGCTTAAACTGACGCGGGAGAGAAAGGAAGGGAATCCATCCACACTGGTTTAAACTGATGCAGGAGGGAAAGGAAAGGAAGGGAATTCATCCACACTGGTTAAACTGACGCGGGAGAGAAAGGAAGGGAATCCATCCACACTGGTTTAAACTGATACAGGAGGGAAAGGAAAGGAAGGGGATTCATCCACACTGGTTAAAACTGATGCAGGAGGGAAAGGAAAGGAAGGGAATCCATACTCACTGGTTAAACTGACGCGGGAGAGAAAGGAAGGGAATCCATCCACACTGGTTTAAACTGATGCGGGAGGGAAAGGAAAGGAAGGGAATCAATCCACACTGGTTTAAACTGATGCAGGGGGGAAAGGAAGGGAAGGGAATTCATCCACACTGGTTTAAACTGACACGGGAGGGAAAGGAAAAGAAGGGAATCAATCCACACTGGTTTAAACTGACACGGGAGGGAAAGGAAAAGAAGGGAATCCATCCACACTGCTTCTCTCTCTTAAGACTGACATTGGAGGGAAAGGAAGGGAATCCATCCACACTGGTTTAAACTGACACGGGAGGGAAAGGAAAGGAAGGAAATCCATCCACACTGGTTTAAACTGCTTCTCTCACTTAAGACTGACGTTGGAGGGAAAGGAAGGGAATCCATCCACACTGGTTTAAACTGGCACGGGAGGGAAAGGAAGGAAATCCATCCTCACTGGTTTAAACTGACTCGCGAAGGAAAGAAAAGGAAGGGAATCCATCCACACTGGTTTAAACTGACACGGGAGGGAAAGGAAAGGAAGGGAATCCATCCACACTGGTTTAAACTGCTTCTCTCGCTTAAGACTGACGTTGGAGGGAAAGGAAGGGAATCCATCCACACATGTTTAAACTGACTCGGGAGGGAAAGAAAAGGAAGGGAATCCATACTCACTGGTTAAAACTGATGCAGGAGGGAAAGGAAAGGAAGGGAATTCATCCACACTGGTTAAAACTGACGCAGGAGAGAAAGGAAGGGAATCCATCCACACTGGTTTAAACTGATACAGGAGGGAAAGGAAAGGAAGGGAATCCATCCACACTGGTTAAAACTGATGCAGGAGGGAAAGGAAAGGAAGGGAATTCATCCACACTGGTTAAAACTGATGCGGGAGGGAAAGGAAGGAAATCCATCCTCACTGGTTTAAACTGATGCGGGAGTGAAAGGAAAGGAAGGGAATTAATCCATTCTGGTTTAAACTGACGCGGGAGGGAAAGGAAAGGAAGGGAATCCATTCACACTGGTTAAAACTGATGTGGGAGGGAAAGGAAGGGAATTCATCCTCACTGGTTTAAACTGACGTGGGAGGGAAAGGAAAGGAAGGGAATCCATCCACACTGGTTAAAACTGATGCAGGAGGGAAAGGAAAGGAAGGGAATCCATCCACACTGGTTAAAACTGATGCAGGAGGGAAAGGAAGGGAATCCATCCACACTGGTTAAAACTGATGCAGGAGGGAAAGGAAAGGAAGGGAATCCATCCACACTGGTTAAAACTGATGCAGGAGGGAAAGGAAAGGAAGGGAATCCATCCACACTGGTTAAAACTGATGCAGGAGGGAAAGGAAAGGAAGGGAATCCATCCACACTGGTTAAAACTGATGCAGGAGGGAAAGGAAAGGAAGGGAATCCATCCACACTGGTTAAAACTGATGCAGGAGGGAAAGGAAAGGAAGGGAATCCATCCACACTGGTTAAAACTGATGCAGGAGGGAAAGGAAAGGAAGGGAATCCATCCACACTGGTTAAAACTGACACGGGAGGGAAAGGAAAGGAAGGGAATCCTTTCACACTGGTTAAAACTGATGTGGGAGGGAAAGGAAGGGAATCCATCCACACTGGTTAAAACTGACACGGGAGGGAAAGGAAAGGAAGGGAATCCATCCACACTGGTTAAAACTGATGCAGGAGGGAAAGGAAAGGAAGGGAATCCATCCACACTGGTTAAAACTGACACGGGAGGGAAAGGAAAGGAAGGGAATCCTTTCACACTGGTTAAAACTGATGTGGGAGGGAAAGGAAGGGAATCCATCCACACTGGTTAAAACTGACACGGGAGGGAAAGGAAAGGAAGGGAATCCATCCACACTGGTTAAAACTGATGCAGGAGGGAAAGAAAAGGAAGGGAATCCATACACACTGGTTAAAACTAATGTGGGAGGGAAAGGAAGGGAATCCATCCACACTGGTTAAAACTGACGCGGGAGGGAAAGGAAAGGAAGGGAATCCTTTCACACTGGTTTAAAACGCTTCTCTGGCTTGAACCGAGGCCAGGGAACAGAAGCGGGGGGAAAGCTGAATCCATCCACACTGGTTTAAACTGATACAGGAGGGAAAGGAAAGGAAGGGAATTCATCCACACTGGTTAAAACTGATGCAGGAGGGAAAGGAAAGGAAGGGAATTCATCCACACTGGTTAAAACTGATGCGGGAGGGAAAGGAAGGAAATCCATCCTCACTGGTTTAAACTGATGCGGGAGGGAAAGGAAAGGAAGGGAATTAATCCATTCTGGTTTAAACTGACGCGGGAGGGAAAGGAAAGGAAGGGAATCCATTCACACTGGTTAAAACTGATGTGGGAGGGAAAGGAAGGGAATTCATCCTCACTGGTTTAAACTGACATGGGAGGGAAAGGAAAGGAAGGGAATCCATCCACACTGGTTAAAACTGATGCAGGAGGGAAAGGAAAGGAAGGGAATCCATCCACACTGGTTAAAACTGATGCAGGAGGGAAAGGAAAGGAAGGGAATCCATCCACACTGGTTAAAACTGATGCAGGAGGGAAAGGAAAGGAAGGGAATCCTTTCACACTGGTTAAAACTGATGCAGGAGGGAAAGGAAAGGAAGGGAATCCATCCACACTGGTTAAAACTGATGCAGGAGGGAAAGGAAAGGAAGGGAATCCATCCACACTGGTTAAAACTGACGCGGGAGGGAAAGGAAAGGAAGGGAATCCTTTCACACTGGTTTAAAACGCTTCTCTGGCTTGAACCGAGGCCAGGGAACAGAAGCGGGGGGAAAGCTGAATCCATCCACACTGGTTTAAACTGATACAGGAGGGAAAGGAAAGGAAGGGAATTCATCCACACTGGTTAAAACTGATGCAGGAAGGAAAGGAAAGGAAGGGAATTCATCCACACTGGTTAAAACTGATGTGGGAGGGAAAGGAAGGGAATTCATCCTCACTGGTTTAAACTGACACGGGAGGGAAAGAAAAGGAAGGGAATCCATACTCACTGGTTAAAACTGATGCAGGAGGGAAAGAAAAGGAAGGGAATTCATCCACACTGGTTAAAACTGATGCAGGAGGGAAAGGAAAGGAAGGGAATCCTTTCACACTGGTTAAAACTGATGTGGGAGGGAAAGGAAGGGAATCCATCCACACTGGTTAAAACTGATGCAGGAGGGAAAGGAAAGGAAGGGAATCCATCCACACTGGTTAAAACTGATGCAGGAGGGAAAGGAAAGGAAGGGAATCCTTTCACACTGGTTAAAACTGATGTGGGAGGGAAAGGAAGGGAATCCATCCACACTGGTTAAAACTGATGTGGGAGGGAAAGGAAGGGAATCCATCCACACTGGTTAAAACTGATGTGGGAGGGAAAGGAAGGGAATCCATCCACACTGGTTAAAACTGATGTGGGAGGGAAAGGAAGGGAATCCATCCACACTGGTTAAAACTGATGTGGGAGGGAAAGGAAGGGAATCCATACACACTGGTTAAAACTGATGTGGGAGGGAAAGGAAGGGAATCCATCCACACTGGTTAAAACTGACGCGGGAGGGAAAGGAAAGGAAGGGAATCCTTTCACACTGGTTTAAAACGCTTCTCTGGCTTGAACCGAGGCCAGGGAACAGAAGCGGGGGAAAAGCTGAATTATTTCTTGAGCTTGTTCTAGCAGGGGAGGTTCTAGCAGGGGAGCGCAGCTATCGTATACCTGGGACCGAAGACTGGAGACCTCTGTACACTCTTTCTATACCTGGGACATCGTCCTCTTCTACCCAGCGCGCAGCTTCGGGAGGGACGCACATGGAGCGGTGAGGGAGGAAGGGGACACCCGCCTAGCCAGCCAGATCAGCTGAATCAACCCTGGCGATCAATGTGTTGCAGCCAGATTGCCCTCACATCCAAGCACTTATCCGGCCTGTGGAGGAGGAGCGCCCCCCCCCCATACAGTGCTCCAGGGCTGTAGCCAGAAAAATATTTCGGGAGGGGTTGAAATTATTGGGGGGGGGGGGTCGAAACTTGCCTTCTAGCTCACGCTGAAGCAAAGAGCACAGCGGGGGGGGGGGGGGTCTGCAGCTCCGCCCTTGTCAACCACCTCCACCAAGTCTGGCCTCCTTAATGAGAGCATTCAACATCCCCCCCCCCCCAACTTGGTTGCTTCACTACTGTTCTGTCACGCGCTGGGCCTGTAAATAATTTCCTTTAGAACAGGACGTGTAACCTTTGCCCAGCGGGAAGCCAGGGGGCCTAAAGAGAAGTTCTCAGAGGTTTCCACCACAAACAGTCTTTAGACTGACAATTCGACTTCTCGCTGTGAAGCTTTTGCTCAGTTCTTTGCAGACAAAGTCGCTTTGATCTGTTCTGGTCTGGATACCATGTTAATGGCAGTCTCTGAGGATGTAACACGAGCACCTGCTTGTCCAGTTTTGATGGATTCATTTCAATTGGTGAAACTCGAGGATGTGGACAAGATACTTGGAGGAATGAGGCCAACCACATGCATCCTGGACCCCTGCCCATCCTGGCTTCTAAAGGAGGCCAGAGGGGGATTGGCCGAGTGGGTGAAGGTGGTGGTTAATGCTTCCCTTCGGGAAGGCAAGATTCCAGCGAGCTTAAAACAAGCTATAATAAAACCGCTGTTGAAGAAACCATCACTGGACCCCACCAAATTCGACAACTATCGGCCAGTTTCCAATCTCCCCTTCTTGGGCAAAGTCTTGGAACGTGTGGTGGCCTCACAACTCCAGGTATTCTTGGTAGACACGGATTATCTAGACCCGGCACAGTCTGGCTTTAGGCCGGGACATGGTACCGAGACAGCCTTGGTCGCCTTTATTGCACTGAAGTTAAGTGCCTTGAAAGACTCTTTTTGTACAACAAACTTGTGTCTGGACCTTCTACCTTGTGTTTGGCTATACTTAAGGCTTCTGGGTCTTGACAGAAGGGCTGCCCCTCGGGCAGGGGTGGCTGAACCAATAGACCAGGGGTCCCCAAACTAAGGCCCGCGGGCCACTTCTGGCCCGCCAAGGGCATTTATCCGGCCTGTGGAGGAGGAGCACCACCCCCCCCCCCCATACAGTGCTCCAGGGCCCTAGCCAGAAAAATATTTCGGGAGGGGTTGAAATTATCGGGGGGGGGTTGAAAATTTCACGGGGGGGGGTTGAAACTTACCTCCTAGCTCACGCTGAAGCAAAGAGCACAGCGGGGGGGGGGGAGGGGTCTGCAGCTCCGCCCTTGTCAACCACCTCCACCAAGTCTGGCCTCCTTAATGAGAGCATTCAACATCCCCCCCCCCAACTTGGTTGCTTCACTACTGTTCTGTCGCGCGCTGGGCCTGTAAATAATTTCCTTTAGAACAGGACGTGTAACCTTTGCCCAGTGGGAAGCCAGGGGGCCTAAAGAGAAGTTCTCAGAGGTTTCCACCACAAACAGTTTTTAGACTGACGATTTGACTTCTCGCTGTGAAGCTTTTGCTCAGTTCTTTGCAGACAAAGTCGCTTTGATCCGTTCTGGTCTGGATACCATGGTAATGGCAGTCTCTGAGGATGTAACACGAGCACCTGCTTGTCCAGTTTTGATGGATTCATTTCAATTGGTGAAACTCGAGGATGTGGACAAGATACTTGGAGGAATGAGGCCAGCCACATGCATCCTGGACCCCTGCCCATCCTGGCTTCTAAAGGAGGCCAGAGGGGGATTGTCTGAGTGGGTGAAGGTGGTGGTTAATGCTTCCCTTCGGGAAGGCAAGATTCCAGCAAGCTTAAAACAAGCTATAATAAAACCGCTGTTGAAGAAACCATCACTGGACCCCACTCAATTCGACAACTATCGGCCAGTTTCCAATCTCCCCTTCTTGGGCAAAGTCTTGGAACGTGTGGTGGCCTCACAACTCCAGGCATTCTTGGTAGACACGGATTATCTAGACCCGGCACAGTCTGGCTTTAGGCCGGGACATGGTACCGAGACAGCCTTGGTCGCCTTAGTGGATGATCTAAGCCAGGAGCTGGAAAAGGGAAGTGTGTCCCTGTTGGTGCTGCTGGACCTCTCAGCGGCCTTCGATACCGTCGACCACGGTATCCTTCTGGGACGCCTCGCAGGGATGGGTCTTGGAGGGACTGCTTTGCAGTGGCTCCAGTCATTCCTGGAGGGTCGATCTCAGAAGGTGTTGTTGGGGGACACCTGTTCAACCCCACAACCATTGTCTTGTGGGGTTCCTCAGGGCTCAGTATTGTCTCCCATGTTGTTTAACATCTACATGAAGCCGCTGGGGGAGATCATCCGGAGTTTCGGGGTACGGTGTCATCTGTACGCAGATGATGTTCAGCTCTGTCACTCCTTCCCACCTGCTACTAAGGAGGCTGTCCAGGTCCTGAACCGGTGCTTGGCCGCTGTGACAGTCTGGATGAGGGACAACAGATTGAAACTAAATCCAGACAAGACAGAGGTCCTCCTGGTCAGTCGCAAGGCCGAACAGGGCATAGGGTGACAGCCTGTGTTGGATGGGGCCGCACTCCCCCTGAAGACGCAAGTTCGCAGCTTGGGTGTGACCCTGGACTCATCGCTGAGCCTGGAACCCCAGGTTTCGGCGGTGACCAGGGGAGCATTCGCACAGCTAAAGCTTGTGCGCCAGCTGCGCCCGTACCTTGGGAAGTCTGACTTGGCCACGGTAGTCCACGCTCTGGTTACATCCCGTTTAGACTACTGCAACGCTCTCTACGTGGGGTTGCCTTTGAAGACAGCTCGGAAGCTCCAACTAGTCCAACGCTCGGCAGCCATGATTCTAACAGGAGCGGAGCGCAGGGAGCATACAGCCCCCCTGTTGTGCCAACTCCACTGGCTACCGATCTGCTACCGGGCTGAATTCAAAGTGCTGGCGTTGGCCTTTAAAGCCCTAAACGGTTCCGGCCCAAGCTACCTATCCGACCGCATCTCTGCCTATGAACCCACCAGGACTTTGAGATCTTCCGGGGAGACCCTGCTCTCGAACCCGCCTGCTTCTCAAGCTCGGCTGGCGGGGACGAAAGATAGGGCCTTCTCGGTGGTGGCTCCTCGGCTGTGGAACGCCCTTCCTACGGACATTAGACTAGCACCATCTCTAATGGTATTCCGCAAAAAGGTGAAGACCTGGATGTTTGTGCAGGCGTTTGAGTAATTTAGCGCAATCTGGTAATGGAACATAGGAATGGAACAATGGACGACGAACCTGGACTACGCTTGGATGATGAGAAGATTGGGTACGGTTGTTTTTTGTAATAATTGTGCATTGTAATTGCTTATTGGTAATTTATGGATAATGTGTTAAGTCAATTGTTATATGTTGTATGGAACCACTGCTGTTTCTACTGTTTTTACTGTTTGTGAACCGCTGTGAGTCGCCTTCGGGCTTGAGATACAGCCGTATAGAAGCAAAGTAAATACATAAATAAATAAATAAATAATAGACTCCACTTTCTGGCCCCATTTCTTGAGGTTGGCTCTGCATCTCGTGGTGCCAGAGCGCAGTCTGTTCAGCGCCTTCCAAGTCGCCCACTCTTCTGTGTGCCCAGGGGGGAGTCTCTCATTTGGTATCAGCCATGGATTGAGGTTCTGGGTTTGAGCCTGCCACTTTTGGACTCTCGCTTGCTGGGGTGTTCCAGCGTGTGTCTCTGTAGATCTTAGAAAACTATCTGTGGGTTTTTCTTAATCTGTGTGTTTGTTTTGCTCTGTTAGAAATGTAATGCAATGGTATGGTTGCTGATGACACGATAAATAAATAAATACATAAATAGCCCAAAATGTTACAGGGTGCCATGTTTCACTGACTCAACATTCTAGGCCTATGGCACCAAGGGTTATGGAAGCCTGCCGCTGATCACAAGCTCCACGGTCCCAAGCCTACTTCCAAAGGGGCTCTCTAGCAGGGCGGTGTACTTGGCAGTGTCGCTGACGGTTAAGTCTGTGATCTCAAGGGTGCAGTTGGCATCCAGGGTCTCTCGCCCGGTGTAGCTTGTCCTAATCCTAGACACCGGGCTCGGATAGAAGTAAAAGACAACGATGGTACTATCCCCGTCCGTTCCCCCTCGGAACCAGCGACAAGTCACTATGTCTCGAGGACTAGTGATCGGGATGA
Source organism: Anolis sagrei (assembly GCF_037176765.1). Taxonomy (NCBI): domain Eukaryota; kingdom Metazoa; phylum Chordata; class Lepidosauria; order Squamata; family Anolidae; genus Anolis; species Anolis sagrei. The sequence continues at coordinate 82,761,949 of NC_090035.1, forward strand.
GGCGGACGCTTCCTCCTTCCATCGGGTTCAGTGGCTCCACCGTGATATCTGTCGGCTTCCAGGTGGCTTCGGTCGAGAAGAAGCAAACACTCAGGACGAAGGCTGTCGAGAGAAGAAGGGAAGGGGCGTCACTCCCCGCAAAGCATCCCTTGGAGGCAAAGACACCTGTTACATCCACACCTGGCTCATATCTCAAAGCAGCCCCTGGACCTCCAATGCAGTGGTTCTCAAAATGTGCTCCATGGAGCCCTTGCTCCTAGTACTACTACTACTACTATTATTGCAAAGGCTGGGTGGCGGTTCTCAAAGTGTGCTCCATGGAACCCTTGCTCCTACTACTACTACTACTACTATTACTGCAAAGGCTGGGTGGCAGTTCTCAAAGTGTGTTCCATGGAGCCCTTGCTCATAGTACTACTACTACTATTATTACTACTACTTTTATTACAAAGGTGGGTGGCGGTTCTCAAAGTGTGCTCCATGGAGCCCTTGTTTCTACTATTATCACTACTACTATTCTTACAAAACTGGGTGGTGGTTCTCAAAGTGTGCTCCATGGAGCCCTTGCTCCTCCTCCTCCTACTACTACTACTACTACTATTACAAAGGCTGGGTGGTGGTTCTCAAAGTGTGCTCCATGGAGCCGTTGCTCTTACTATTATCACTACTACTATTACTACAAAAGCTGGGTGGTGGTTCTCAAAGTGTGCTCCATGGAGCCCTTGCTCTTACTATTATCACTACCACTGTTATTACAAAGGCTGGGTGGTGGTTCTCAAAGTGTGCTCCATGGAGCCCTTGCTCCTCCTACTCCTACTACTACTACTACTACTATCACAAAGGCTGGGTGGCGGTTCTCAAAATGTGCTCCATGGAGCCCTTGCTCCTCCTCCTCCTACTACTACTACTACTATTACAAAGGCTGGATGGCGGTTCTCAAAGTGTGCTCCATGGATGCCTTGCTTCTGCTGCTACTACTACTACTACTACTCCCAATGGGTGGCCATCCAGCCATAGATATGACTGAGAAATGATAGATAGATAGATAGATAGATAGATAGATAGATAGATAGCTAGACAGACAGACAGACAGATAGATGATAGAATTGTAGCTTGGGAAGGGATCTCTAAAGACCATCCAGTCCAACCCCTTCTTCCATAGAGGAAGACACCATCCAAGCCCTCCTAAAAGACAGCCATCCAGCCATAGAGATGATTGATTGAGAGATAGATAGACAGAATCCAAGATCGGGAAGGGATCTCTAAAGACCATCCAGTCCAACCTCTTCTGCCATAAAGACACTACCCAAGTCCTCCCAAAAAATGGCCATCCATGACTGAGGAACAGATAGATGTAGTCCAACCCTTCAGCCATAGAGGAAGACACCATCCAAGCCTTCCCGACAGATAGCCATCCAGTCATAGATCTCTAAAGGGATCTCTAAAGAACATCCAGTCCAAAGCCTGCGGCCATAAAGGAAGATATACATCATCCCATCTCTCCCAACGCGACCGTATGACTGAGAGACAAGCAGATAGATAGATAGATAGATAGATAGATAGATAGATAGATAGATAGAGAATAGTAGATTTGGCTCTGTAAAGACCTAATGTTGAGGTGGGACCCCTTTCCACTGCCTTTGAGTCCTGCCTCTCTGCCTGGACCTTCTCTCCCTTCCCTGTGAGAGCTCCTTCCTTCCTTCCTTCTTTTTGTCTTTCTTTCTTTCCTTCCTTCCTTCCCTTCTTTCCTTCCTCCTTCTTTCCTCCTTTTTTCCTCCTCTCCAGGCCCTAGATCCTTCCTCGGCATTCCCTTCTTCTTTCTTTCTTTCCCTTCGTTTCCTTCCTTCCTTCCTTCTTTCCTTCCTTCCTCTCCATTCCTTCCTTCTCCTTCCTTCCCCTTTTTTCCTCCCTCCCTCCCTCCCTTCCTTCTTCCCTTTCTCTCTCCCTTTCTTTCTTTCTTTCTTTCTTTCTCTTTCTTTCTTTCCTCCTTTCCTCTTTCTTTCCTTCCTTCTTGCTTTCCTTCCTCCCTCCCTTTCTTTCCTTCCCTCCTTTCCTCTTCCTTCCTTTTTCCTCCCTCCCTTCCCTCATTCCTTCCTTCCTTCTTTCCTTTCTTCCTTTCTTTCTTTCTTTCCCTCATTTCCTCTTTCCTTCTTTCCTTCCTTCTTCCTTCCTTCCTCCCCATTCCTTCCTCCTCTCCTTCCTTCCTTTTTTCCTCCCTCCCTCCCTCCCTTCCTCTTCCCTTTCTCTCTCCCTTTCTTTCTTTCTCTTTCCCTTTCTTCTTTCTTTCTTTCTTCCCTTTCTTAATTTCTTTCTTTCCTCCTTTCCTCTTTCTTTCCTTCCTTCTTGCTTTCCTTCCTTCCTCCCCCTTCCTTTCTTCCTCCCTCCCTTTCTTGTTTCTTCTTTCTTTCCTTCCCCCCTTTCCTCTTCCTTCCCTCCTTCTATCCTTCCTTTTTTCTCCTCCTCCCTTCATTCCTTCCTTCTTTCCCTCCCCCTTTCTTTCTTTCTTTCTTTCTTTCTTCTTTCTTTCCCTCAGTTCCTCTTTCCTTCCTTCCTTCCTTCCTTCCCTTCTTTCCTTCCTTCCTTCCTTCCTTCCTCCCCATTCCTTCCTCCTCTCCTTCCTTCCTTTTTTCCTCCCTCCCTCCCTTTCTTCCTTCTTTCTTCCATTTCTCTCTCCCCCCTTTCTTTCTTCTTTTTTCTTTCTTTCCTTTTTTGTTTCTTCTCTCCTTCCTCTTTCTTTCCTTCCTTCCTTCCTTCCTTCCTTCCTTCCTTCCCCCTTCCTTCCTTCCTTATTTCCGTCTTCCTCCCTCCCTCCCTTTCTTCCTTCTTTCCTTCCTTCGTTCCTTCCTCCCTTTCTCTCTCCACCTTTCCTTCCTTCCTTCCTTCCTTCCTTCCTTCCTTCCTTCCTTCCTTCCTCCCTCCCTCCCCCTTCTTTCTTTTCTTTCTTTCTTTCTTCCTTCCTTCCTTCCTTCCTCCCTCCCCCTTCCTTCCTTCCTTCCCTCCTCCCTCCCTCTCTTCCTTCTCTCTTTCCTGACCCCTTCCCTCCCTCCCTCCCTCCCTCCCTCCCTCCCCGTCCTTCCTTCCTTCCTTCCTTCCTTCCTTCCTTCCTTCCTTCCTTCCTTCCTTCCTTCCTTCCTTCCTCCCTCCCTCCCTCCCTTCTCTCTTTCCTGACTCCTTCTCTCCCTCCCTCCCTTCTTCACCTGCCAGGAGCGTGGATGGCGACGGCCCCTTGTTCCCGAGGAGGGCCCCCATCCCTGCTCGAACTGGGCTGCCCGGGGGTCTTCTGGCTGGCTTTGGGGGTCTCTCCCTGCCCCTCCCCTCCCTCCCTCCCCTCCTCTCCCTTTGCTTCCTGGGGAAAGAGGCGCGGGTCCCGTTGCGGCTGTCACAGGGCGGCCATTGTGAGCTCAGCGGGAGCCAAGGGATGGAGGGAGGGAGGGAGGGAGGGATGGATGGAGACCCCAGCCCCCCCCTCCTCACCACTCTTGACCTCTCCGGACACACACACACACACACACACACCCTTGAATTAATGACTTCCTTTGGTGTTTTTTAATGGGTCCCAGCTTTGCGACAACGTCTCTCCTTCCCTCTGTTTCCATGTTGGTGTGTTAAATCTTTGTTTTCTTTCCAAATTCAGAGGCTTTGAGCCCCCCCCCCCCAGTACACTCTCATGTAAAATCTGATTTGAATCGGATTATATGGTAGCCTAGGCTCAGATCCTGCAAGGAAGACTCCAGCAAGACATGGAGCGAGAGTGGCCAGATGTTCAAGCTGGGTTTAGGAAAGGCAGAGGAAGGAGAGACCCAGATTGCCAATCTCCAGATGCTGGAGAATGGAGAAAGGCAAGAGGGAGTGTCAGAAAAACATCTCCTTCTGCTTCATTGACTCTTCTAAAGCCCTTGACTGTGTGGATCATCATAAACGGTGGCAAGTTCTGGGTGGGATGGGCATCCCAAGCCCCCTCCCCTCTCTCTCTCCTGAGGAATCTGTCCAAGGACCAAGGAGCCACAGTCAGAACTGACCACGGAACAAGGAGACGGGTTCCAGATTGGGAAAGGCGTCCGGCAAGGCTGCATCCTCTCACCCAACCTCTTTAAACTTGTATGCAGAACACATCATGCGAGGATGTGCGGGGCTTGATGAATGCAAGGCTGGGGTGGAAATGGCTGGAAGAAACCTTCACAACCTCAGATATGCAGATGACACCACTCTGATGGCCGAAAGCGAGGAGGAGCTGAGGAGCCTTCTCATCAAGGTGGAAGAAGAAAGCGCAAAAGCCGGGTTGCAGCTAAACATCAAAAAAAGCAAGATGATGGCAACAAGAATGATTGACAGCTCATAGAATCATAGAATCAAAGAGTTGGAAGAGACCTGGGCCATCATCCAGTCCAACCCCATTCTGCCAAGAAGCAGGAATATTGCATTCAAATCACCCCTGACAGATGGCCATCCAGCCTCTGCTTAAAAGCTTCCAAAGAAGGAGCCTCCACCACACTCCCTCCGGGGCAGAGAGTTCCACTGCTGAACGGCTCTCACAGTCAGAAGTTCTTCCTCATGTTCAGATGGAATCTCCTCTCTTGTAGTTTGAAGCCATTGTTCCATTGCGTCCTAGTCTCCAAGGAAGCAGAAAACAAGCTTGCTCCCTCCTCCCTCCCTGTGGCTTCCTCTCACATATTTATACATGGTTCTCATCATATCTCCTCTCAGCCTTCTCTTCTTCAGGCTAAACATGCCCAGCCTCCTTAAGCCGCTCCTCATAGGGCTTGTTCTCCAGACCCTTGATCATTTTAGTCGCCCCCTCCTCTGGACACATTCCAGCTTGTCAATCTCTCTCTTCAATTGTGGTGCCCAGAATTGGACACAATATCCCAGGTGTTGTCTAACCAAACCAGAATAGACGGGTAGCATGACTTCCCTAGATCTAGACACTAGGCTCCTCTTGATGCAGGCCAAAATCCCATTGGCTTTTTTTGCCGCCACATCACATTCCTGGCTCATGGTTAACTTGTTGTCCACGAGGACTCCAAGATCTTTTTCAACTGGAAAATAGAGGGAGAAAATGTAGAGGCCAAGACAGCCTTCCCGAAGGTCCATCTCTCACATCCGTAGGTGACTACTATGGGGAAGACCATGGCTTGGACTAGGCAATGGATCTTGGTTGCCAGTCTGATGTCTCTACTCTTGACTATTTTATGGAGATTGGACATGGCTCTCCTCCCAAGAAGTAAGGAAGCGTCTTCTGATTTCCTGGCCACAGTCTGCATCTGCTTACCTAACTATAATATCTCAATTCTTAATTCTATTCTTAATTGTTCTCAATTCTCAATTAAGCGTACCCAACTATAACTCAATTGTTTTTGCAGTGGTTTGTCGGAGCGACCTATTCAGCCTCCAGCACATCAGATATCTATCTTCTTCAGAACTGAATAGGGCAGGGAGGGCTCCACAATGGAAGTCTGGCCTGGGAAAAGAGGCGGGCCCAAAAGTTACTCTCTGGGCCAATCATTGCAGAGAGCCTGCAAACTGGCCTTCCTGCCTCTGGCTGCTAACGCTGTAGGCTTTGCAAAACTGCAACAGCTCTGAAACAAAACAGGTTTCTTGGGAGATGGAACATATAGTTCACCTACAATCAAAGAGCATTCTGAACTCCACCAATAATGGAATTGAACCAACCAATAATGGAATTGAACTCCCCCTGAAGACGCAGGTTCGCAGCTTGGGAGTGATCCTGGACTCATTGCTGAGCCTGGAAGCCCAGGTCTCAGCGGTGGCCGGGAGAGCTTTTGCGCAATTACAACTTGTGCACCAGTTGCGCCCGTACCTCCGGAAGTCTGATCTGGCCACGGTGGTCCACGCTCTTGTTACATCCCGAATAGACTACTGCAACGCTCTCTACGTGGGGTTGCCCTTGAAGACTGTTCAGAAACTTCAACTAGTCCAGCGAGCGGCAGCCAGACTGCTCACCGGAGCGACATACAGGGAGCACACCACCCCCCTGCTGTGCCAGCTCCACTGGCTGCTGATTCAGTTCCAAGCACAATTCAAGGTGCTGGTTCAAGGCTGAGAGGAGGTATGATAGCCATGTATAAATATGTGAGAGGAAGCCACAGGGAGGAGGGAGCAAGCCTGTTTTCTGCTTCCTTGGAGACTAGGACGCGGAGCAATGGCTTCCAACTACAAGGGAGGAGATTCCATCTGAACATTAGGAAGAACTTCCTGACTGTGAGAGCTGTTCAGCAGTGGAACTCTCTGCTCCGGAGCGTGGTAGAGGCTCCTTCTTTGGAAGCTTTTAAGCAGAGGCTGGATGGCCATCTGTCAGGGGTGATTTGAATGCAATATTCCTGCTTCTTGGCAGAATGGGGTTGGACTGGATGATGGCCCATGAGGTCTCTTCCAACTCTTTGATTCTATGATTCTATGACCTGTTTGGACATCGCTTTTGTGCTTTTGGACTCTAACAGCTTGCCTATTTATTTATTTATTTACTTACTTACTTTATTTGTATACGGCTGTTCTCATCCCTTAGGCGACTCACAGCGGTTAACAACAAGAACAGCAAAATTCAATGCTACAATAACACAGTATAAAAACATCATAACACATCATACAATAGTATACAATAAACATCAATATACAATTAACAACAATAGCCATTCACTAGCGTCTCATCACTAAAAACATGATCCAGATCCGTCATCCATTGTTCCATTCCTATGTTCATTACACTCATTGCACTGACTATTCGAACGCTTGCTCAACCAACCAGGTCTTCACTTTTTTGCGGAATACCATTAATGATGGAGCTAGTCTAATGTCCGTGGGAAGGGCGTTCCACAGCCGAGGAGCCACCACCGAGAAGGCCCTATCTCTCGTTCCCGCCAGCCGTGCCTGTGAGGCAGGCGGGATCGAGAGCAGGGTCTCCCCGGAAGATCTCAAAGTCCTGGTGGGTTCATAGGCAGAGATGCGGTCGGATAGGTAGCTTGGGACAGAACCGTTTAGGGCAGTGTTTCTCAACCTGGGGGTCGGGATCCCTGAGGGGGTCGCAAAGGGGTGTCAGAGGGGTCGCTAAAGACCATCTTTGGCGACCCTAGTATTTTTTGTTGGTCATGGGGGTTCTGTGTGGGAAGTTTGTCAAACAGGGATGTGTTATTGCCCCAACTCTGTTCTCCATCTTCATCGCTATGATACTCCATCTTGTTGCTGGGAAGCTTCCCACCGGAGTGGAAATAATCTCTCGGACAGATGGCAAGCTATTCAACCTCAGCAGACTGGAAGCCAAAACCAAGATTACAACAACATCTGTTATAGAAGTCCAGTATGCTGATGACAATGTCGTCTGTGCGCATTCAGAAGAAGATCTACAAGCCACTCTAAACACCTTTGCAGAAGCATATGAGAAGCTTGACCTGTCATTGAACATTGAGAAAACCAAGGTGCTTTTCCAGCAGTCACCAGCCAATCCCTCTCCAATGCCAGAGATACAGCTTAATGGTGTCACATTAGAAAATGTTGACCATTTCTGCTCCCTTGGGAGCCACCTCTCCACCAAAGTCAACATTGACGCCGAAATACAACACCGCCTGAACTCTGCAAGTGCAGTATTTTCAAGAATGAAGCAGAGAGTGTTTGAGGACCGGGACATCCGTAGGGATACCAAGGGGCTTGTTTATAAAGCTATTGTCCTCCCAACCCTGCTCTATGCCTGTGAGACGTGGACTGTCTACAGACGTCACATGCAACTCCTGGAACGTTTCCATCAGCGCTGCCTCCGGAAAATCCTGCAAATCCCCTGGGAAGACAAACGGACAAACGTCAGTGTGCTGGAAGAAGCAAAGACCACCAGCATTGAAGCGATGGTCCTCCAACATCAACTCCGCTGGGCCGGCCACGTTGTCCGGATGCCTGACCACCGTCTCCCAAAGCAGTTGCTCTACTCCGAACTTAAGAACGGAAAACGGAACGTTGGTGGACAGGAAAAGAGATTTAAAGATGGGCTCAAAGCCAACCTTAAAAACTCTGGCATAGACACTGAGAACTGGGAGGCCCTGGCCCTTGAGCGCGTCCAGCTGGAGGACAGCTGTGACCAGCAGTGCTGCAGAATTTGAGAAGGCACAAGTGGAGGGTGAAAGAGAGAAACGTGCCAGGAGGAAGGCGCGTCAAGCCAACCCCGACCGAGACCGCCTTCCACCTGGAAACCAATGCCCTCACTGCGGAGAAGAAGATGCAGAGCAAGAATAGGGCTCCACAGCCACATACGGACCCCATAAGGAAATCCATAAGGGAAGACCATCTTACTCGTCCAACGAGGGATCGCCTAAGTAAGTAAGTGGGAAGTTTGGCCCAATTCAATCATTAGGTTCAGAACGCTCCTTGATTGTAGGTGAACTATAAATCCCAGTATCTACAACTCCCAAATGTCAAAGTATATTTTCCCCAAACCCCATCAGTGTTCACATTTGGGCATAATGAGTATCCACGCAAAGTTTGGTCCAGATCCATCATTGTTTGAGACCACAGTGCTCTCTGGATGTAGGTGAACTACAACTCCCACCAAACCCTTCCAGTATTTTCTGTCGATCATGGGAGTTCTCTGTACCAACTTTGGTTCAATTCCATTGTTGGTGGGGTTCAGAATGCTCTTTGTTACATGTTAACTATAAATCCCAGCAACTACAACTCCCAAATGACAGAAGCAATTTCCCCGCCAAACCCACCAGTATTCAAATTTGGGCCTACCGAGTATTTGTACCAAATTTGCTCCAGTGAATGAAAATACATCCTGCAGATCATTATTTACATGGCGATTCATAATGTTAGGGTTATGGTTGGGGATCACCACAACATGAGGAACTGTATTAAGGGGTCGCGGCATTCGGAAGGCGGAGAACCACTGGTTTAGGGCTTTCAAGGCCTACTTGTGTTCTTGAACTTTGGAACATTTTGGAGTTTGTTATTTGCCTCTGGTGACTGTGTTTGTGAACTGTGTGCATTTTCAAGCAGATTGCTAAACTTTGAGTTTAACCCGGATTTAACGCCAGGATAATCCGGGTTATATTTTGGTTGCTAGAATCATAGAATCCTAGAGTTGGAAGAGACCTCCTGGGCCATCCAGTCCAACCCCATTCTGCCAAGAAGCAGGAATATTGCATTCAAATCACCCCTGACAGATGGCCATCCAGCCTCTGCTTAAAAGCCTCCAAAGAAGGAGCCTCCACCACACTCCCTCCGGGGCAGAGAGTTCCACTGCTGAACGGCTCTCACAGTCAGGAAGTTCTTCCTCATGTTCAGATGGAATCTCCTCTCCTGTAGTTTGAAGCCATTGTTCCCTTGCGTCCTAGTCTCCAAGGAAGCAGAAAACAAGCTTCCTCCTCCTCCTCCCTGTGGCTTCCTCTCACATATTTATACATGGCCCTCATCATATCTCCTCTCAGCCTTCTCTTCTTCAGGCTAAACATGCCCAGTTCCCTAAGCCGCTCCTCATAGGGCTTGTTCTCCAGACCCTTGATCATTTTAGTCGCCCTCCTCTGGACACATTCCAGCTTGTCAATATCTCTCTTGAATTGTGGTGCCCAGAATTGGACACAATATTCCAGGTGTGGTCTAACCAGAGCAGAATAGAGCATGGGGAGCATTACTTCCCTAGATCTAGATACTAGGCTCCTCTTGATGCAGACCACAATCCCATTGGCTTTTTTTGTCGCCACATCACATTCCTGGCTCATGTTTACCTTCCTCCCCACGAGGACTCCAAGATCTTTTTCACACGTCCTGCTCTCGAGCCAGGCCTCATCATCCCCCATTCTGTATCTTTGCATTTCATTTTTTCTGCCAAAGTGGAGTATCTTGCATTTGTCACATGTATTGCTTTATTTTTGATGCCAAATTACTGTTGGAGCTTATTGCACTGAAGTTAAGTGCCTTAAAAGACTCTTTTTGTACAACAAACTTGTGTTTGGACTTTCTACCTTGTGTTTGGCTATACTTAAGGCTTCTGGGTCTTGACAGAAGGGCTGCCCCTCGGGCAGGGGTGGCTGAACCAATAGACCAGGGGTCCCCAAACTAAGGCCCGCGGGCCACTTCTGGCCCGCCAAGGGCACTTATCCAGCCTGTGGAGGAGGAGCGCCCCCCCCCCATACAGTGCTCCAGGGCCGTAACCAGAAAAATATTTCGGGAGGGATTGAAATTATCGGGGGGGGGGGGGTTGAAAATTTCACAGGGGGGGGGTCTAAACTTGCCTCCTAGCTCACGCTGAAGCAAAGAGCACAGCGGGGGGTGGGGGGGTCTGCAGCTCCGCCCTTGTCAACCACCTCCACCAAGTCTGGCCTCCTTAATGAGAGCATTCAACATCCCCCCCCTCCTTAACTTATACATCCCCCCCTCCTTAACTTATACTTAACCAAGTATATACTTATACATCCCCCCCCTCCTTAACTTATACTTAACCAAGTATAGCCAAGTATATATGGGGGGGGGGGGTCTGCAGCTCTGCCCTTGTCAACCACCTCCACCAAGTCTGGCCTCCTTAATGAGAGCATTCAACATCCCCCCCCCCCTCCTTAACATATACATCCTCCCCTCCTTAACTTATACTTAACCAAGTATATACTTATACATCCCCCCCCCTCCTTAACTTATACTTAACCAAGTATAGCCAAGTATATGTGGGGGGGGGGGGGGGGGGGGTCTGCAGCTCTGCCCTTGTCAACCACCTCCACCAAGTCTGGCCTCCTTAATGAGAGCATTCAACATCCCCCCCCCCTCCTTAACATATACATCCTCCCCTCCTTAACTTATACTTAACCAAGTATATACTTATACATCCCCCCCCCTCCTTAACTTATACTTAACCAAGTATAGCCAAGTATATGTGGGGGGGGGGGGGGGTCTGCAGCTCTGCCCTTGTCAACCACCTCCACCAAGTCTGGCCTCCTTAATGAGAGCATTCAACATCCCCCCCCTCCTTAACATATACATCCTCCCCTCCTTAACTTATACTTAACCAAGTATATACTTATACATCCCCCCCCCCTCCTTAACTTATACTTAACCAAGTATAGCCAAGTATATGTGGGGGGGGGGGGGTCTGCAGCTCTGCCCTTGTCAACCACCTCCACCAAGTCTGGCCTCCTTAATGAGAGCATTCAACATCCCCCCCCCCTCCTTAACATATACATCCTCCCCTCCTTAACTTATACTTAACCAAGTATATACTTATACATCCCCCCCCCTCCTTAACTTATACTTAACCAAGTATAGCCAAGTATATGTGGGGGGGGGGGTCTGCAGCTCTGCCCTTGTCAACCACCTCCACCAAGTCTGGCCTCCTTAATGAGAGCATTCAACATCCCCCCCCCCTCCTTAACATATACATCCTCCCCTCCTTAACTTATACTTAACCAAGTATATACTTATACATCCCCCCCCCCTCCTTAACTTATACTTAACCAAGTATAGCCAAGTATATGTGGGGGGGGGGGGTCTGCAGCTCTGCCCTTGTCAACCACCTCCACCAAGTCTGGCCTCCTTAATGAGAGCATTCAACCCCTCCCCCCCCCCCCCCAACTTGGTTGCTTCACTACTGTTCTGTCGCGCCACGCTGGGCCTGTAAATAATTTCCTTTAGAACAGGACGTGTAACCTTTGCCCAGCGGGAAGCCAGGGGGCCTAAAGAGAAGTTCTCAGAGGTTTCCACCACAAACAGTCTTTAGACTGACGATTCGACTTCTCGCTGTGAAGCTTTTGCTCAGTTCTTTGCAGACAAAGTCGCTTTGATCCGTTCTGGTCTGGATACCATGTTAATGGCAGTCTCTGAGGATGTAACACGAGCACCTGCTTGTCCAGTTTTGATGGATTCATTTCAATTGGTGAAACCCGAGGATGTGGACAAGATACTTAGAGGAATGAGGCCAACCACATGCATCCTGGACCCCTGCCCATCCTGGCTTCTAAAGGAGGCCAGAGGGGGATTGGCCGAGTGGGTGAAGGTGGTGGTTAATGCCTCCCTTCGGGAAGGCAAGATTCCAGCGAGCTTAAAACAATCTGTGATAAAACTGCTGTTGAAGAAACCATCACTGGACCCCACTCAATTCGACAACTATCAGCCAGTTTCCAATCTCCCCTTCTTGGGCAAAGTCTTGGAACGTGTGGTGACCTCACAACTCCAGGTATTCTTGGTAGACACGGATTATCTAGACCCGGCACAGTCTGGCTTTAGGCCGGGACATGGTACCGAGACAGCCTTGGTCGTCTTTATTGCACTGAAGTTAAGTGCCTTAAAAGACTCTTTTTGTACAATAAACTTGTGTCTGGACCTTCTACCTTGTGTTTGGCTATACTTAAGGCTTCTGGGTCGTGACAGAAGGGCTGCCCCTCGGGCAGGGGTGGCTGAACCAATAGAACAGGGGTCACCAAACTAAGGCCCGCGTGCCACTTCTGGCCCGCCAAGGGCACTTATCCGGCCTGTGGAGGAGGAGCGCCCCCCCCCCCCCATACAGTGCTCCAGGGCCGTAGCCAGAAAAATATTTCGGGAGGGGTTGAAATTATAGACATGGATTATCTAGACCCAGCACATTCTGGCTTTAGGCCGGGGCATGGTACCGAGACAGCCTTGGTCTCCTTAGTGGATGATCTGCGCCGGGAGCTCGACAGGGGGAGTGTGTCCCTGTTGGTGCTGCTGGACCTCTCAGCGGCCTTCGATACCGTCGACCATGGTATCCTTCTGGGACGCCTCGCAGGGATGGGTCTTGGAGGGACTGCTTTGCAGTGGCTCCGCTCATTCCTAGAGGGTCGATCTCAGAAGGTGTTGTTGGGGGACACCTGTTCAACCCCACAACCATTGTCTTGTGGGGTTCCTCAGGGCTCAGTATTGTCTCCCATGTTGTTCAACATCTACATGAAGCCGCTGGGGAGATCATCCGGAGTTTCGGGGTGCGGTGTCACCTGTACGCAGATGATGTCCCACTCTGTCACTCCTTCCCACCTGCTACTAAGGAGGCTGTCCAGGTCCTGAACCGGTGCCTGGCCGCTGTGACGGACTGGATGAGGGACAACAGATTGAAACTAAATCCAGACAAGACAGAGGTACTCCTGGTCAGTCGCAAGGCCGAACAGGGCATAGGGTTACAGCCTGTGTTGGATGGGGTCGCACTCCCCCTGAAGACACAGGTTCGCAGCTTGGGAGTGACCCTGGATTCATCGCTGAGCCTGGAGCCTCAGGTTTCGGCGGTGACCAGGGGAGCATTTGCACAGCTAAATTGTGCGCCAGCTGCGCCCGTACCTTGGGAAGTCTGACTTGGCCACGGTAGTCCACGCTCTGGTTACATCCCGTTTAGACTACTGCAACACTCTCTACGTGGGGTTGCCTTTGAAGACAGCTCGGAAGCTCCAACTAGTCCAACGCTCGGCAGCCATGATTCTAACAGGAGCGGAGCGCAGGGAGCATACAACCCCCCCCCCCCCTGTTACGCCAACTCCACTGACTACCGATCTGCTACCGGGCTGAATTCAAAGTGCTGGCGTTGGCCTTTAAAGCCCTAAACGGTTCCGGCCCAAGCTACCTATCCGACCGCATCTCTGCCTATGAACCCACCAGGACTTTGAGATCTTCCGGGGAGACCCTGCTCTCAATCCCGCCTGCTTCTCAAGCTCGGCTGGCGGGGACGAGAGATAGGGCCTTCTCGGTGGTGGCTCCTCGGCTGTGGAACGCCCTTCCTACGGACATTAGACTAGCACCATCTCTAATGGTATTCCGCAAAAAGGTGAAGACCTGGATGTTTGTGCAGGCGTTTGAGTAATTTAGTGCAATCTGGTAATGGAACATAGGAATGGAACAATGGACGACGAACCTGGACTACGCTTGGATGATGAGAAGATTGGGTACGGTTGTTTTTGGTCATAATTGTGCATTGTAATTGCTTATTGGTAATTTATGGATAATGTGTTAAGTCAATTGTTATAAGTTGTATGGAACCACTGCTTTTTCTACTGTTTTTACTGTTTGTGAAATGCTGTGAGTCGCCTTCGGGCTTGAGATACAGCCGTATAGAAGCAAAGTAAATAAATAAATAAATAAATAATAGACTCCACTTTCTGGCCCCATTTCTTGAGGTTGGCTCTGCATCTCGTGGTGCCAGAGCGCAGTCTGTTCAGCTCCTTCCAAGTCGCCCCGTCTTCTGTGTGCCCAGGGGGGAGTCTCTCATTTGGTATCAGCCATGGATTGAGGTTCTGGGTTTGGGCCTGCCACTTTTGGACTCTCGCTTGCTGGGGGTGTTCCAGCGTGTGTCTCTGTAGATCTTAGAAAACTATCTGTGGGTTTTTCTTAATCTGTGTGTTTGTTTTGCTCTGTTAGAAATGTAATGCAATGGTATGGTTGCTGATGACACGATAAATAAATAAATACATAAATAGCCCAAAATGTTACAGGGTGCCATGTTTCACTGACTCGACATTCTAGGCCTATGGGCACCAAGGGTTATGGAAGCCTGCCGCTGATCACAAGCTCCACGGTCCCAAGCCTACTTCCAAAGGGGCTCTCTAGCAGGGCGGTGTACTTGGCAGTGTCGCTGACGGTTAAGTCTGTGATCTCAAGGGTGCAGTTGGCATCCAGGGTCTCTCGCCCGGTGTAGCTTGTCCTAATCCTAGACACCGGGCCTCGGATAGAAGTAAAAGACAACGATGGTGCTATCCCGTCCGTTCCCCCTCGGAACCAGCGACAAGTCACTATGTCTCGAGGACTAGTGAGTGGGGATGAGGCGGACGCGTCCTCCTTCCATCGGCTTCAGTGGCTCCACCGTGATATCTGTCGGCTTCCAGGTGGCTTCGGTCGAGAAGAAGCAAACACTCAGGATGAAGGCTGTCGAGAGAAGAAGGGAAGGGGCGTCACTCCCCGCAAAGCATCCCTTGGAGGCAAAGACACCTGTTACATCCACACCTGGCTCATATCTCAAAGCAGCCCCTGGACCTCCAATGCAGTGGTTCTCAAAATGTGCTCCATGGAGCCCTTGCTCCTAGTACTACTACTACTACTATTATTGCAAAGGCTGGGTGGCGGTTCTCAAAGTGTGCTCCATGGAACCCTTGCTCCTACTACTACTACTACTACTATTACTGCAAAGGCTGGGTGGCGGTTCTCAACGTGTGTTCCATGGAGCCCTTGCTCCTAGTACTACTACTACTATTATTACTACTACTTTTATTACAAAGGTGGGTGGCGGTTCTCAAAGTGTGCTCCATGGAGCCCTTGTTTCTACTATTATCACTACTACTATTCTTACAAAACTGGGTGGTGGTTCTCAAAGTGTGCTCCATGGAGCCCTTGCTCCTCCTCCTACTACTACTACTACTACTACTATTACAAAGGCTGGGTGGTGGTTCTCAAAGTGTGCTCCATGGAGCCGTTGCTCTTACTATTATCACTACTACTATTACTACAAAAGCTGGGTGGTGGTTCTCAAAGTGTGCTCCATGGAGCCCTTGCTCTTACTATTATCACTACACTGTTATTACAAAGGCTGGGTGGTGGTTCTCAAAGTGTGCTCCATGGAGCCCTTGCTCCTCCTACTCCTACTCCTACTACTACTACTATCACAAAGGCTGGGTGGCGTTCTCAAAATGTGGCTCCATGGAGCCCTTGCTCCTCCTCCTACTACTACTACTACTATTACAAAGGCTGGATGGCGGTTCTCAAAGTGTGCTCCATGGATGCCTTGCTTCTGCTGCTACTACTACTACTACTAACTCCCAATGGGTGGCCATCCAGCCATAGATATGACTGAGAAATGATAGATAGATAGATAGATAGATAGATAGATAGATAGATAGATAGCTAGACAGACAGACAGACAGATAGATGATAGAATTGTAGCTTGGAAGGATCTCTAAAGACCATCCAGTCCAACCCCTTCTTCCATAGAGGAAGACACCATCCAAGCCCTCCTAAAAGACGCCATCCAGCCATAGAGATGATTGATTGAGAGATAGATAGACAGAATCCAAGATCGGGAAGGGATCTCTAAAGACCATCCAGTCCAACCTCTTCTGCCATAAAGACACTACCCAAGTCCTCCCAAAAAATGGCCATCCATGACTGAGGAACAGATAGATGTAGTCCAACCCTTCAGCCATAGAGGAAGACACCATCCAAGCCTTCCCGACAGATAGCCATCCAGTCATAGATCTCTAAAGGGATCTCTAAAGAACATCCAGTCCAAAGCCTGCGGCCATAAAGGAAGATATACAACATCCCATCTCTCCCAACGCGACGTATGACTGAGAGACAAGCAGATAGATAGATAGATAGATAGATAGATAGATAGATAGATAGATAGAGAATAGTAGATTTGGCTCTGTAAAGACCTAATGTTGAGGTGGGACCCCTTTCCCTGCCTTTGAGTCCTGCCTCTCTGCCTGGACCTTCTCTCCCTTCCCTGTGAGAGCTCCTTCCTTCCTTCCTTCTTTTGTCTTTCTTTCTTTCCTTCCTTCCTTCCCTTCTTTCCTTCCCTCCTTCTTTCCTTCCTTTTTCCTCCCTCCCTTCCCTCATTCCTTCTTCCTTTCTCTCTCCTTTCTTTCTTTCTTTCTTTCTTTCTCTCTCTTCTTTCTTTCCTCCTTTCCTCTTTCTTTCCTTCCTTCTTGCTTTCCTTCCTCCCTCCCTTTCTTCTTTCTTTCTTTCTTTCCTTCCCTCCTTTCCTCTTTCCTTCCTTTTTTCCTCCCTCCCTTCCCTCATTCCTTCCTTCCTTCTTTCCTTTCTTCCTTTCTTTCTTTCTTTCCCTCATTTCCTCTTTCCTTCTTTCCTTCCTTCTTTCCTTCCTTCCTCCCCATTCCTTCCTCCTCTCCTTCCTTCCTTTTTTCCTCCCTCCCTCCTCCCTTTCCTTCTTCCCTTTCTCTCTCCCTTTTTTTCTTTCTCTTTCCCTTTCTTTCTTTCTTTCTTTCTTCCCTTTCTTAATTTCTTTCTTTCCTCCTTTCCTCTTTCTTTCCTTCCTTCTTGCTTTCCTTCCTTCCTCCCCTTCCTTTCTTCCCTCCCTCCCTTTCTTGTTTCTTTCTTTCTTTCCTCCCCCTTTCCTCTTTCCTTCCCTCCTTCTATCCTTCCTTTTTTCCTCCCTCCCTCCCTTCATTCCTTCCTTCTTTCCCTCCCCCTTTCTTTCTTTCTTTCTTTCTTCCTTTCTTTCCCTCAGTTCCTCTTTCCTTCCTTCCTTCCTTCCTTCCTTCTTTCCTTCCTTCCTTCCTTCCTCCTTCCTCCCCATTCCTTCCTCCTCTCCTTCCTTCCTTTTTTTCCTCCCTCCCTCCCTTTCTTCCTTCTTTCTTCCATTTCTCTCTCCCCTTTCTTTCTTCTTTTTTCTTTCTTTCCTTTTTTTGTTTCTTCTCTCCTTTCCTCTTTCTTTCCTTCCTTCCTTCCTTCCTTCCTTCCCTTCCTTCCCCCTTCCTTCCTTCCTTATTTCCGTTCTTCCTCCCTCCCTCCCTTTCTTCCTTCTTTCCTTCCTTCGTTCCTTCCTCCCTTTCTCTCTCCACCTTTCCTTCCTTCCTTCCTTCCTTCCTCCCTCCCTCCCCCTTTCTTTCTTCCTTCCTTCCTTCCTTCCTTTCCTCCTCCCTCCCTCCCTCCTCTCTTTCCTTTCCTCCTTCCCTCCTTCCCTCCCTCCCTCCCTTCTTCACCTGCCAGGAGCGTGGATGGCGACGGCCCCTTGTTCCCGAGGAGGGCCCCCATCCTGCTCGAACTGGGCTGCCCGGGGGTCTTCTGGCTGGGCTTTGGGGGTCTCTCCCTGCCCCTCCCCTCCCTCCCTCCCCTCCCCTCCCTTTGCTTCCTGGGGAAAGAGGCGCGGGTCCCGTTGCGGCTGTCACAGGGCGGCCATTGTGAGCTCAGCGGGAGCCAAGGGATGGAGGGAGGGAGGGATGGAGACCCCAGGCCGCCCCTCACCACTCTTGACCTCTCCGGACACACACACTTCCTTTGGTGTTTTCTATTGGTCCCAGCTTTGCGACACCGTCTCTCCTTCCTCTGTTTCCATGTTGGTGTGTTAAATCTTTGTTTTCTTTCCAAATTCAGAGGCTTTGAGCCCCCCCCCCCCCCCCGTACACTCTCATGTAAAATCTGATTTGAATCGGATTATATGGTAGCCTAGGCATCTGTCCAAGGACCAAGGAGCAACAGTCAGAACTGACCAGGGAAACAGGAGACGGGTTCCAGATTGGGAAAGGCAAGGAGTGTCAGAAAAACCTCTATTTCTGCTTCATTGACTCTTCTAAATTAGCCTTTGACTGTGTGGATCATCATAAATGGTGGCAAGTCCTTGGTCTGATGGGCATCCCAAGCCCCCTTCCCTCTCTCCTGAGGAATCTGTCCAAGGACCAAGGAGCCACGGTCAGAACTGACCACGGAACAGGAGACGGGTTCCAGATTGGGAAAGGCGTCCGGCAAGGCTGCATCCTCTCACCCAACCTTTTTAACGTGTATGCAGAACACATCATGCGAGGATGTGCGGGGCTTGAGGAATGCAAGGCTGGGGTGGAAATGGCTGGAAGAAACCTTCACAACCTCAGATATGCAGATGACACCACTCTGATGGCCAAAAGCGAGGATGAGCTGAGGAGCCTTCTCACCAAGGTGAAAGAAGAAAGCGCAAAAGCCGGGGTTGCAGCTAAACATCAAAAAAACCAAGATTATGGCAACAAGAATGATTGACAGCTCATAGAATCATAGAATCAAAGAGTTGGAAGAGACCTGGGCCATCATCCAGTCCAACCCCATTCTGCCAAGAAGCAGGAATATTGCATTCAAATCACCCCTGACAAATGGCCATCCAGCCTCTGCTTAAAAGCTTCCAAAGAAGGAGCCTCCACCACACTCTGGGGCAGAGAGTTCCACTGCTGAACGGCTCTCACAGTCAGGAAGTTCTTCCTCATGTTCAGGTGGAATCTCCTCTCTTGTAGTTTGAAGCCATTGTTCCATTGCGTCCTAGTCTCCAAGGAAGCAGAAACAAGCTTCCTCCCTCCTCCTCCCTGTGGCTCCTCTCACATATTTATACATGGCTCTCATATCTCCTCTCAGCCTTCTCTTCTTCAGGCTAAACATGCCCAGTTCCCTAAGCCGCTCCTCATAGGGCTTGTTCTCCAGACCCTTGATCCTTTGAGTCGCCCTCCTCTGGACACATTCCAGCTTGTCAATCTCTCTCTTCAATTGTGGTGCCCAGAATTGGACACAATATCCCAGGTGTCGTCTAACCCCAATAAGCAGAATAGAGCATGGGGAGCATGACTTCCCTGAATCTAGACACTATGCTCCTCTTGATGCAGGCCAAAATCCCATTGGCTTTTTTTGCCGCCACATCACATTCCTGGCTCATGTTTAACTTGTTGTCCACGAGGACTCCAAGATCTTTTTCAACTGCAAAATAGAGGGAGGAAATGTAGAGGCCAAGACAGCCTTCCCGAAGGTCCATCTCTCACATCCGTAGATGTGACTACAGGGAAGACCATGGCTTGGACTAGGCAATAGGATCTGGTTGCCAGTCTGATGTCTCTACTCTTGACTATTTGATCGAGACTGGACCTTGCTCTCCTCCCAAGAAGGAAGCGTCTCCTGAGTTCCTGGCCACAGTCTGCGTCTGCACTCATCTTTGCGCCTAGAAATACAAAATTTTCAACCCCCCCCCCCCCCCCCCGGTGACTGTGTTGGTGAACTGTGTGCATTTTCAAGCAGATTGCTAAACTTTGAGTTTAACCCGGATTTAACGCCAGGATAATCCGGGTTATATTTTGGTTGCTGGTATCATAGAATCATAGAATCAAAGAGTTGGAAGAGACCTCCTGGGCCATCCAGTCCAACCCCATTTTGCCAAGAAGCAGGAATATTGCATTCAAATCACCCCTGACAGATGGCCATCCAGGCCTCTGCTTCAAAGCTTCCAAAGAAGGGAGCCTCCACCACACTCCGGGGCAGAGAGTTCCACTGCTGAACGGCTCTCACAGTCAGGAAGTTCTTCCTAATGTTCAGATGGAATCTCCTCTCTTGTAGTTTGAAGCCATTGCTCCGCATCCTAGTCTCCAGGGAAGCAGAAAGGAAGCTTGCTCCCTCCTCCTCCTCCCTGTGGCTTCCTCTCACATATTTATACATGGCTATCATATCTCCTCTCAGCCTTCTCTTCTTCAGGCTAAACATGCCTAGTTCCCTAAGCCGCTCCTCATAGGGCTTGTTCTCCAGACCTTGATCATTTGAGTCGCCCTCCTCTGGACACATTCCAGCTTGTCAATATCTCTCTTGAATTGTGGTGCCCAGAATTGGACACAATATTCCAGGTGTGGTCTAACCAAGCAGAATAGAGCATGGGGAGCATGGCTTCCCTAGATCTAGACACTAGGCTCCTATTGATGCAGGCCAAAATCCATTGGCTTTTTTTGCCACCACATCACATTGTTGGCTCATGTTTAACTTCCTCTCCACAAGGACTCCAAGATCTTTTTCACACGTCTGCTCTCGAGCCAGGCATTGTCCCCCATTCTGTATCTTTGCATTTCATTTTTCTGCCAAAGTGGAGTATCTTGCATTTGTCACGGTCCGGAGTCAAGCAGCAGGGTTGAAGTCATTGAGCGAGAAGTAAAGACAGGAACACGGGAATCTGTAGTCCAAGGAGCCAAGCTCAAGAATTGGTGGGGACAAAGATTCACACCCAAAAGAGACACTTTGATTCACACCCCAAAAGAGACACATCAGAAGCTGAGGAGCTCCCCACCCTTTCCTCATCGCTCTCAGCTGCCCATTCCCATCAGCTGAACCCGAGCGCCCATCCCTCCACTAGGCTTGGGCGGTCAAGAAAAAAAATGGTTCTAAACTCATTTCGTTTCTAGGGTGCGCTAGCGTTTCGAAATTCTGAGGACTTCCGAATTTAAGATTTCAAAATTTCGAAATTTCTGAAATTTAGTAAATTACGAATCGATTCGTTAATGGCGGACACGATTGCGCAACATGCTAAAAAAAACCTGCAAATGGGAGAGGGGAAACTTCTGAAGCTTCCCTCTCCCTCTGTTGTTGACTGTTGGTGTGATAAAACTAACAACTATATTATATTATATTATTATAACATTATTATATTATATTGTTGTATATTATATTGTTGTATATTATATTATTATATTATTATATTATTATATTATATTATTGTATATTATATTATTATATATTATATTATATAATTATATTATTATTATATTATATATTATTATTATTATAATATAATATAATATATATAATATAATATACAACAATATAATATAATACAATATAATAATATTATAATAATATAATAAATTATTATATTATATTATATTATTATTATATTATATATTATAATAATAATATAATATAATATAATATATATAATATAATATAATAATTTATTATATTATTATAATATTATATTATATTATTATAACATTATTATATTATATTGTTGTATATTATATTATTATATTATTATATTATATTATTGTATATTATATTATTATATATTATATTATATAATTATATTATTATTATATTATATATTATTATTATTATAATATAATATAATATATATAATATAATATAATAATTTATTATATTATTATAATATTATTATATTATATTGTTGTATATTATATTATATTATATTATAATATACAATTTAATATAATATAATAATAATATAGTAATATAATATATAATATAATAATATAATATAATATACAATACTATAATATAATAGTATTATAATAATAATAATATATAATATTATTATAATATTATTATTATATAATATATTATATTATAATTGTATATTATATTATATTATATTAGAATCCTAGAATCCTAGAGTTGGAAGAGACCTCCTGGGCTATCATCCAGTCCAACCCCATTCTGCCAAGAAGCAGGAATATTTCATTCAAATCACCCCTGACAGATGGCCATCCAGCCTCTGCTTAAAAGCTTCCAAAGAAGGAACCTCCACCACACTCCGGGGCAGAGAGTTCCACTGCTGAACAGCTCTCACAGGAAGTTCTTCCTAATGTTCAGATGGAATCTCCTCTCTTGTAGTTTGAAGCCATAATTTATATAATAATTTATTATTATAATATTATTATATTATATTGTATATTATATTATTATATATTATATTATATATTATATATTATAATAATATAATATACAATACTATAATATAATAGTATTATAATAATATATATTATTATATATTATATTATATTAAAATTGTATATTATATTATATTATTATATTATATTATATTATATACTAGCTGTACCTGGCAACGCATTGCTTTGGCACAGAGTGAGGGTATGAAAAATAAAGTAATGAGAAATTTTGGGTTAATTACGAAATATTTACGAAAATTGGAAAAAATTGTTTCAATTCTTAATTACTCCTCACATTATTCCTGCATGGCTCGATATTGGATCGTAAGCTAATTTAAATACGAATCAATAACGAATTACGAAATTAACGAACTGGATCGCCCAAGCCTACCTTTTTGAAGCGATTTCGAAGTTTTTAAGGAAACCGGAAGTCCCTTTGCCCTTTCCGAAGCTTTTTCCACCATTTCTCTTACGAATCAGTAAGTGAGTCAGAAATGATTCAGCTTGGATGTGAGGGCAATCTGGCTGCGGCACATTGATAGCCAGGGTTGATTCGGCTGATCTGGCTGGCTAGGCGGGTGTCCCCTTCCTCCCTCACCCCTCCATGTGCGTCCCTCCCGAAGCTGCGCGCTGGGTAGAAGAGGACGACGTCCCAGGTATAGAAAGAGTGTACAGAGGTCTCCAGTCTTCGGTCCCAGGTATACGATAGCTGCGCTCACCTGCTAGAACCTCCCCTGCTAGAACAAGCTCAAGGAAATAATTCAGCTTTCCCCCTGCTTCTGTTCCCTGGCCTCGGTTCAAGCCAGAGAAGCGTTTTAAACCAGTGTGAAAGGACTCCCTTCCTTTCCTTTCCCTCCCGCGTCAGTTTTAACCAGTGTGGATGGATTCCCTTCCTTTCCTTTCTCTCCCGCGTCAGTTTTAACCAGTGTGGATGGATTCCCTTCCTTTCCTTTCCCTCCCGCGTCAGTTTTAACCAGTGTGGATGGATTCCCTTCCTTTCCTTTCCCTCCCGCGTCAGTTTTAACCAGTGTGGACGGATTCCCTTCCTTTCTCTCCCGCGTCCGTTTTAACCAGTGTGGATGGATTCCCTTCCTTTCCTTTCCGTCCCGCGTCAGTTTTAACCAGTGTGAATGGATTCCCTTCCTTTCTTTTCCCTCCTGTATCAGTTTAAACCAGTGTGGACGGATTCCCTTCCTTTCTCTCCCGCGTCAGTTTTAACCAGTGTGGATGAATTCCCTTCCTTTCCTTTCCCTTCCGCGTCAGTTTTAACCAGTGTGGATGGACTCCCTTCCTTTCCTTTCCCTCCTGCATCAGTTTAAACCAGTGTGGATGGATTCCCTTCCTTTCCTTTCCCTCCCACGTCAGTTTAAACCAGTGTGGATGGATTCCCTTCCTTTCCTTTCCCTCCCGCGTCAGTTTTAACCAGTGTGGATGGATTCCCTTCCTTTCCTTTCCCTCCTGCATCAGTTTAAACCAGTGTGGATGGATTCCCTTCCTTTCCTTTCCCTCCCGCGTCAGTTTTAACCAGTGTGGATGGATTCCCTTCCTTTCCTTTCCCTCCTGCATCAGTTTAAACCAGTGTGGATGGATTCCCTTCCTTTCCTTTCCCTCCCGCATCAGTTTAAACCAGTGTGAATGGATTCCCTTCCTTTCCTTTCCCTCCTGTATCAGTTTAAACCAGTGTGGATGGATTCCCTTCCTTTCTCTCCCGCATCAGTTTTAACCAGTGTGGATGGATTCCCTTCCTTTCCTTTCCCTCCCGCGTCAGTTTTAACCAGTGTGGATGAATTCCCTTCCTTTCCTTTCCCTCCCGCGTCAGTTTAAACCAGTGTGGATGGATTCCCTTCCTTTCCTTTCCCTCCCGCGTCAGTTTTAACCAGTGTGGATGGATTCCCTTCCTTTCCTTTCTCTCCCGCGTCAGTTTTAACCAGTGTGGATGGATTCCCTTCCTTTCCTTTCTCTCCCGCATCAGTTTTAACCAGTGTGGATGGATTCCCTTCCTTTCCTTTCCCTCCTGCATCAGTTTAAACCAGTGTGGATGGATTCCCTTCCTTTCCTTTTCCTCCCGCGTCAGTTTAAACCAGTGTGGACGGATTCCCTTCCTTTCTCTCCCGCGTCAGTTTTAACCAGTGTGGATGAATTCCCTTCCTTTCCTTTCTCTCCCGCATCAGTTTTAACCAGTGTGGATGAATTCCCTTCCTTTCCTTGCCCTCCCGCATCAGTTTTAACCAGTGTGGATGGATTCCCTTCCTTTCCTTTCCCTCCCGCGTCAGTTTAAACCAGTGTGAATGGATTCCCTTCCTTTCCTTTCCCTCCTGTATCAGTTTAAACCAGTGTGGACGGATTCCCTTCCTTTCTCTCCCGCGTCAGTTTTAACCAGTGTGGATGAATTCCCTTCCTTTCCTTTCCCTCCCGCGTCAGTTTTAACCAGTGTGGATGGATTCCCTTCCTTTCCTTTCCCTCCTGCATCAGTTTAAACCAGTGTGGATGGATTCCCTTCCTTTCCTTTCCCTCCCGCGTCAGTTTTAACCAGTGTGGATGGATTCCCTTCCTTTCCTTTCCCTCCCGCGTCAGTTTTAACCAGTGTGAATGGATTCCCTTCCTTTCTTTTCCCTCCTGTATCAGTTTAAACCAGTGTGGATGGATTCCCTTCCTTTCCTTTCCCTCCTGCATCAGTTTAAACCAGTGTGGATGGATTCCCTTCCTTTCCTTTCCCTCCCGCGTCAGTTTTAACCAGTGTGGATAGATTCCCTTCCTTTCCTTTCCCTCCTGCATCAGTTTAAACCAGTGTGGATGGATTCCCTTCCTTTCCTTTCCCTCCCGCGTCAGTTTTAACCAGTGTGGATGGATTCCCTTCCTTTCCTTTCCCTCCTGCATCAGTTTAAACCAGTGTGGATGGATTCCCTTCCTTTCCTTTCCCTCCCGCGTCAGTTTAAACCAGTGTGAATGGATTCCCTTCCTTTCCTTTCCCTCCTGTATCAGTTTAAACCACTGTGGATGGATTCCCTTCCTTTCTCTCCCGCGTCAGTTTTAACCAGTGTGGATGAATTCCCTTCCTTTTCTTTCCCTCCTGCATCAGTTTTAACCAGTGAGGATGAATTCCCTTCCTTTCCCTCCCACATCAGTTTTAACCAGTGTGGATGAATTCCCTTCCTTTTCTTTCCCTCCCACATCAGTTTTAACCAGTGTGGATGAATTCCCTTCCTTTTCTTTCCCTCCCACATCAGTTTTAACCAGTGTGAATGGATTCCCTTCCTTTCCTTTCCCTCCCGCGTCAGTTTAAACCAGTGTGGATTAATTCCCTTCCTTTCCTTTCCCTCCCGCATCAGTTTAAACCAGTGTGGATGAATTCCCTTCCTTTCCTTTCCCTCCTGCATCAGTTTTAACCAGTGTGGATGAATTCCCTTCCTTTCCTTTCCCTCCCACATCAGTTTTAACCAGTGAGGATGGATTTCCTTCCTTTCCCTCCCACATCAGTTTTAACCAGTGTGAATGGATTCCCTTCCTTTCCTTTCCCTCCTGCATCAGTTTTAACCAGTGTGGATGGATTCCCTTCCTTTCCTTTCCCTCCCGCGTCAGTTT
Source organism: Anolis sagrei (assembly GCF_037176765.1). Taxonomy (NCBI): domain Eukaryota; kingdom Metazoa; phylum Chordata; class Lepidosauria; order Squamata; family Anolidae; genus Anolis; species Anolis sagrei. Next base: position 82,787,640 of record NC_090035.1, read on the forward strand.
TAACCAGTGTGGATGGATTCCCTTCCTTTCCTTTCCCTCCTGTATCAGTTTTAACCAGTGTGGATGGATTCTCTTCCTTTCCTTTCCCTCCTGCATCAGTTTTAACCAGTGTGGATGGATTCCCTTCCTTTCCTTTCCCTCCTGCGACAGTTTTAGCCAGTGTGGATGGATTCCTTTCCTTTTCTTTCTTTCCCGCATCAGTTTAAACCAGTGAGGATGGATTTCCTTCCTTTCCCTCCCGCATCAGTTTTAACCAGTGTGGATGAATTCCCTTCCTTTCCTTTCCCTCCCGCATCTGTTTTAACCAGTGTGGATGGATTCCCTTCCTTTCCCTCCAATGTCAGTCTTAAGCGAGAGAAGCAGTTTAAATCAGTCTGGATGGATCCACATCAGTTTAAACCAGTGTGGATGGATCTGCGTCAGTTTAAACCAGTGAGGATGGATTTCCTTCCTTTCCCTCCCGCATCTGTTTTAACCAGTGTGGATGGCTTCCCTTCCTTTCCCTCCAACGTCAGTCTTAAGAGTGAGAAGCAGTTTTAACCAGTCTGGATGGATCCACATCAGTTTAAACCAGTGTGGATGGATTCCCTTCCTTTCCTTTCAGTCCTGCATCAATTTTAACCAGTGTGGATGGATTCCCTTCCTTTTCTTTCCCTCGCGAGTCAGTTTAAACCAGTGAGGATGGATTTCCTTCCTTTCCCTCCCGCAACAGTTTTAACCAGTGTGGATAGATTCCCTTCCTTTCCCTCCAACATCAGTCTTAAGTGAGAGAAGCAGTTTAAACCAGTGTGGATGGATTTCCTTCCTTTCCTTTCCCTCCCATGTCAGTTTAAACCAGTGTGGATGGATTCCCTTCCTTTCTCTCCAATGTCAGTCTTAAGAGAGAGAAGCAGTGTGGATGGATTCCCTTCTTTTCCTTTCCCTCCCGTGTCAGTTTAAACCAGTGTGGATTGATTCCCTTCCTTTCCTTTCCCTCCCGTGTCAGTTTAAACCAGTGTGGATGGATTTCCTTCCTTTCCTTTCCCTCCCATGTCAGTTTAAACAAGTGTGGATGGATTCCCTTCCTTTCTCTCCAATGTCAGTCTTAAGAGAGAGAAGCAGTGTGGATGGATTCCCTTCTTTTCCTTTCCCTCCCGTGTCAGTTTAAACCAGTGTGGATGGATTCCCTTCCTTTCCCTCCAACATCAGTCTTAAGCGAGAGAAGCAGTTTAAACCAGTGTGGATTGATTCCCTTCCTTTCCTTTCCCTCCCACTTCAGACTTAAGTGAGAGAAGCAGTTTTAACTAGAGTGGATGGATTTCTTCCCTCCACCATGGAAGAAAGGAGGAAACCATGAAAATGAACAAAATCTGGCTCCCAGTATTAAAAAACAAGGACATCTAATCACCTCTCAACAAAAGGTTTGCTCTAGGCACTGTCAGGCCATTATATGCTAATCGAGAAGGTCAGTTGAAACATTCACACTTAGCTCCAGCAGGCAAGAGTCCTTTGTCCCACCCTAGTCCTTCCACAGATATATAAACCCTTTTTCCTGGAGGCATTCTCTCCTGACGTTTCACCTGCATCTATGGCAAGCATTCTCAGAGGTAGTGAGGTCTGTTGGAACTAGGAAAAAGGGTTTATATATCTGTGGAGCTAGGTGGGAATGTTTCAACTGACCACCTTGATTAGCATATAATGGCCTGACAGTGCCTGGAGCAATCTTTTGTTGAGAGGTGATTAGATGTCCTTGTTTGTTTTCTCTCTGTTGTTGTGCTGTTGTAATTTTATAGTTTTTTTAAAATACTGGGAGCCAGATTTTGTTCATTTTCATGGTTCCCTCCTTTCTGCTGAAATTGTCCACATGCTCCTTGTGGATTTCAATGGCTTCTCTGTGTCGTCTGACATGGTGGTTGTGAGAGTGGTCCAGCATGATAGATCTCGACCAAACTCGGTCCCAATGGCTGAGGAGAAAGTCAGGAGAAGAGGTGACTTTTGGTGCACACACCAGGGTCTTCAGGCATGCCTCCGGACCCAAAGCGGGCCAGTTAAGGGAGCAAGTGCGGCAAGTGTAGTTACTGGGATGTATAGTTCACCTACAATCAAAGAGCATTCTGAACTCCACCAATGATGGAATTGAACCAAATATGGCACACAGAACTCCCACGACAAACAGAAAATATATATCAATGATTGGTTGGGGGGGGGGGGGGGCGCTAAAGTACTGTTTGCTTACCGTTGAAAATTACCTAGGGCCGCCTCTGCCCCTCCAATATTTTCTATTGGTCATGAGAGTTGTGTATGCCAAGTTTGGTTCCATTTCATCATTGATGGAGTTCAGAATGCTCTTTGATTGTGGGTGGACTATCAATCCCAGCAACTACAACTCCCAAAATCAATTCGTCTGAACCCCACCAGTATTCAAATTTGGTCGTATTGGGTATTTGTGCCAAATTTTGTCCAGTGAATGAAAATACATCCTGCATATCAGATATTTACATTACAGTTCATAACAGTAGCAAAATCACAGTTGTGAAGTAGCAACAAAAATAATGTTATGGTTGGGGGTCACCACAACATGAGGAACTCTATCAAGGGGTCACAGCATTCAGAAGGTTGAGAAACACTGCTCTGAGACTATTGTACAGGAAAATCTTTGAGGGCCTCTCTTTCGAGGCGCCCTGGCACGTCCTATTCAAGACAATCCTTACCGGCCCAGCACGCAACAGAACAGTCATAGATTGCCCATGTTTCACCAAACATTTCTAGAGGCAGTAGGTTCTTGTGGGTTTTTTCGGGCTACAGGGCCATGTTCTAGAGGCATTTCTCCTGACGTTTCGCCTGCATCTGTGGCAAGCATCCTCAGAGGGAGAGAGGTCTGTTAGGACAATGGGTTTATATATCTGTGGAATGGCTGGGGTGGGGCAAAGAGCTCTTCTCTGCTGGAGCTAGGTGTGAATGTTTCAACTGACCACCTTCATTAGCATTTGAAGGCCTGGCTGAGCCTGGGAAATCTCTTGCTGAGAGGTGTTAAGATGTGCCTGGTTGTTTCTTCTACAACAGCAAAACAGCAGAGAGGAAACAATCAGGCACATTTTTTGTTGAGATTTTCTCTCTGCTGTTTTGCTGTTGTAGAGGAAACAACCAGGCACATCTTAACACCTCTCAGCAAGAGATTTCCCAGAGGCACTCCAAGGGGCCAGAGACTGGTCAAAGGACATTTAACCAACTACCAAGTTGCCGCAAGAAGGTCCCCCATTGTGCATGTGGCAGGGCTCAGGGTGCATTGCAGCAGGTGGTCAGTGGTTTGCTCTTCTCCACACTCGCATGTCATAGACTCCACTTTGTGGCCCCATTCCTTGAGGTTGGCTCTGCATCTCGTGGTGCCAGAGTGCAGTCCGTTCAGCCCCTTCCAAGTCGCCCCGTCTTCTGTGTGCCCAGGGGGGAGTCTCTCATCTGGTATCACCCACGTATTGAGGTGCTGGGTTTGGGCCTGCCACTTTTGGACTCTCGCTTGCTGAGGTGTTCCAGCGAGTGTCTCTGTAGATCTTAGAAAACTATCTGTGGGTTTTTCTTAATCTGTGTGTTTGTTTTGCTCTGTTAGAAATGTAATGCAATGGTATGGTTGCTGATGACACGATAAATAAATAAATACATAAATAGCCCAAAATGTTACAGGGTGCCATGTTTCACTGACTCGACATTCTAGGCCTATGGCACCAAGGGTTATGGAAGTCTACCGCTGATCACAAGCTCCACGGTCCCAAGCCTACTTTCAAAGAGGCTCTCTAGCAGGGCGGTGTAGTTGGCAGTGTCGTTGACGGTTAAGTCTGTGATCTCAAGGGTGCAGTTGGCATTCAGGGTCTCTCGCCCGGTGTAGCTTGTCCTATTCCTAGACACCGGGCGCGGATAGAAGTAAAAGACAACGATGGTGCTATCCCCGTCCGTTCCCCCTCGGAACCAGCGACAAGTCACTATGTCTCGAGGACTAGTGAGTGGGATGAGGCGGACGCGTCCTCCTTCCATTGGCTTCAGTGGCTCCACCGTGATGTTTGTCGGCTTCCAGGTGGCTTCGGTCGAGAAGAAGCAAACACTCAGGATGAAGGCTGTCGAGAGAAGAAGGGAAGGGGCGTCACTCCCCGCAAAGCATCCCTTGGAGGCAAAGACACCTGTTACATCCACACCTGGCTCATATCTCAAAGCAGCCCCTGGACCTCCAATGCAGCGGTTCTCAAAATGTGCTCCATGGAGCCCTTGCTCCTAGTACTACTACTACTACTATTACTGCAAAGGCTGAGTGGCGGTTCTCAAAGTGTGTTCCATGGAGCCCTTGCTCCTACTACACTACTACTACTATTATTATTACAAAGGTTGGGTGGCGATTCTCAAAGTATGCTCCATGGAGGCCTTGCTCCTACTACACTACTACTACTACTATTACTGCAAAGGCTGGGTGGCGGTTCTCAAAGTGTGTTCCATGGAGCCCTTGCTCCTAGTACTACTACTACTATTATTGCAAAGGCTGGTGGTTCTCAAAGTGTACTCCATAGAACCCTCCTACTACTATTATTATTTTCAAAGTATGCTCCATTGAGCCCTTGCTCCTCCTACTACTACTATTACTACTATTTTTATTACAAAGGTGGGTGGTGGTTCTCAAAGTGTGTTCCATGGAGCCCTTGCTCCTAGTACTACTACTACTATTATTGCAAAGGCTGGTGGTTCTCAAAGTGTACTCCATAGAGCCCTCCTACTACTATTATTATTTTCAAAGTATGCTCCATTGAGCCCTTGCTCCTCCTACTACTACTATTACTACTACTTTTATTACAAAGGTGGGTGGTGGTTCTCAAAGTATGCTCCATGGAGCCCTTGTTCCTACTACTACTACTACTACTACTATCACAAAGGCTGGGTGGCGGTTCTCAAAGTGTGCTCCATGGAGCCCTTGCTCCTCCTCCTACTGCTACTACTATTACAAAGGCTGGGTGGCGGTTCTCAAAGTGTGCTCCATGGAGCCCTTTCTCCTACTATTATTACTACTACTATTATTATTACAAAAGCGGGGTGGCGGTTCTCAAAGTGTGCTCTATTGAGCCCTGGCTCCTACTACTACTACATTATTACAAAGGCTGGGTATCGGTTCTCAAAGTGTACTCCATGGAGTCCTTGTTCCTACTACTACTACTACTACTACTATCACAAAGGCTGGGTGGCGGTTCTCAAAGTGTGCTCCATGGAACCCTTGCTCCTCCTCCTACTACTACTACTATTACTGCAAAGGCTGGGTGGCGGTTCTCAAAGTGTGTTCCATGGAGCCCTTGCTCCTAGTACTACTACTACTATTATTACTACTACTTTTATTACAAAGGTGGGTGGCGGTTCTCAAAGTGTGCTCCATGGAGCCCTTGTTTCTACTATTATCACTACTACTATTCTTACAAAACTGGGTGGTGGTTCTCAAAGTGTGCTCCATGGAGCCCTTGCTCCTCCTCCTACTACTACTACTACTACTACTATTACAAAGGCTGGGTGGTGGTTCTCAAAGTGTGCTCCATGGAGCCGTTGCTCTTACTATTATCACTACTACTATTACTACAAAAGCTGGGTGGCGGTTCTCAAAGTGTGCTCCATGGAGCCCTTGCTCTTACTATTATCACTACCACTGTTATTACAAAGGCTGGGTGGTGGTTCTCAAAGTGTGCTCCATGGAGCCCTTGCTCCTCCTCCTACTACTACTACTACTACTATCACAAAGGCTGGGTGGCGGTTCTCAAAATGTGCTCCATGGAGCCCTTGCTCCTCCTCCTCCTACTACTACTACTATTACAAAGGCTGGATGGCGGTTCTCAAAGTGTGCTCCATGGATGCCTTGCTTCTGCTGCTACTACTACTACTACTCCCAATGGGTGGCCATCCAGCCATAGATATGACTGAGAAATGCTAGATAGATAGATAGATAGATTATAGATAAATAGATAGATAGATGATAGATAGATAGACAGACAGACAGACAGACAGATAGATAGATGATAGAATTGTAGCTTGGGAAGGGATCTCTAAAGACCATCCAGTCCAACCCCTTCTTCCATAGAGGAAGACACCATCCAAGCCCTCCTAAAAGACAGCCATCCAGCCATAGAGATGATTGATTGAGAGATAGATAGACAGAATCCAAGATCGGGAAGGGATCTCTAAAGACCATCCAGTCCAACCTCTTCTGCCATAAAGACACTACCCAAGTCCTCCCAAAAAATGGCCATCCATGACTGAGGAACAGATAGATGTAGTCCAACCCTTCAGCCATAGAGGAAGACACCATCCAAGCCTTCCCGACAGATAGCCATCCAGTCATAGATCTCTAAAGGGATCTCTAAAGAACATCCAGTCCAAAGCCTGCGGCCATAAAGGAAGATATACAACATCCCATCTCTCCCAACGCGACCGTATGACTGAGAGACAAGCAGATAGATAGATAGATAGATAGATAGATAGATAGATAGATAGATAGATAGAGAATAGTAGATTTGGCTCTGTAAAGACCTAATGTTGAGGTGGGACCCCTTTCCCTGCCTTTGAGTCCTGCCTCTCTGCCTGGACCTTCTCTCCCTTCCCTGTGAGAGCTCCTTCCTTCCTTCCTTCTTTTTGTCTTTCTTTCTTTCCTTCCTTCCTTCCCTTCTTTCCTTCCCTCCTTCTTTCCTTCCTTTTTTCCTCCCTCCCTTCCCTCATTCCTTCCTTCCTCCCTTCCCTTCTTCTTTCTTTCTTTCCCTCGTTTCCTTCCTTCCTTCCTTCTTTCCTTCCTTCCTCTCCATTCCTTCCTTCTCTCCTTCCTTCCTTTTTTCCTCCCTCCCTCCCTCCCTTCCTTCTTCCCTTTCTCTCTCCCTTTCTTTCTTTCTTTCTTTCTTTCTTTCTCTTTCTTTCTTTCCTCCTTTCCTCTTTCTTTCCTTCCTTCTTGCTTTCCTTCCTCCCTCCCTTTCTTCTTTCTTTCTTTCTTTCCTTCCCTCCTTTCCTCTTTCCTTCCTTTTTTCCTCCCTCCCTTCCCTCATTCCTTCCTTCCTTCTTTCCTTTCTTCCTTTCTTTCTTTCTTTCCCTCATTTCCTCTTTCCTTCTTTCCTTCCTTCTTTCCTTCCTTCCTCCCCATTCCTTCCTCCTCTCCTTCCTTCCTTTTTTCCTCCCTCCCTCCCTCCCTTCCTTCTTCCCTTTCTCTCTCCCTTTCTTTCTTTCTCTTTCCCTTTCTTTCTTTCTTTCTTCCCTTTCTTAATTTCTTTCTTTCCTCCTTTCCTCTTTCTTTCCTTCCTTCTTGCTTTCCTTCCTTCCTCCCCCTTCCTTTCTTCCTCCCTCCCTTTCTTGTTTCTTTCTTTCTTTCCTTCCCCCCTTTCCTCTTTCCTTCCCTCCTTCTATCCTTCCTTTTTTCCTCCCTCCCTCCCTTCATTCCTTCCTTCTTTCCCTCCCCCTTTCTTTCTTTCTTTCTTTCTTTCTTCCTTTCTTTCCCTCAGTTCCTCTTTCCTTCCTTCCTTCCTTCCTTCCTTCCTTCTTTCCTTCCTTCCTTCCTTCCTTCCTTCCTCCCCATTCCTTCCTCCTCTCCTTCCTTCCTTTTTTCCTCCCTCCCTCCCTTTCTTCCTTCTTTCTTCCATTTCTCTCTCCCCCTTTCTTTCTTCTTTTTTCTTTCTTTCCTTTTTTTGTTTCTTCTCTCCTTTCCTCTTTCTTTCCTTCCTTCCTTCCTTCCTTCCTTCCTTCCTTCCTTCCTTCCCCCTTCCTTCCTTCCTTATTTCCGTTCTTCCTCCCTCCCTCCCTTTCTTCCTTCTTTCCTTCCTTCGTTCCTTCCTCCCTTTCTCTCTCCACCTTTCCTTCCTTCCTTCCTTCCTTCCTTCCTTCCTTCCTTCCTTCCTTCCTTCCTCCCTCCCTCCCTCCCTCCCTCCCTCCCCCTTTCTTTCTTTCTTTCTTTCTTTCTTTCTTCCTTCCTTCCTTCCTCCCTCCCCCTTCCTTCCTTCCTTCCCTCCTCCCTCCCTCTCTTCCTTCTCTCTTTCCTGACCCCTTCCCTCCCTCCCTCCCTCCCTCCCTCCCCCGTCCTTCCTTCCTTCCTTCCTTCCTTCCTTCCTTCCTTCCTTCCTTCCTTCCTTCCTTCCTTCCTTCCTTCCTTCCTTCCTTCCTTCCTCCCTCCCTCCCTCCCTCCCTCCCTCCCTTCTCTCTTTCCTGACTCCTTCTCTCCCTCCCTCCCTTCTTCACCTGCCAGGAGCGTGGATGGCGACGGCCCCTTGTTCCCGAGGAGGGCCCCCATCCTGCTCGAACTGGGCTGCCCGGGGGTCTCCTGGCTGGGCTTTGGGGGTCTCTCCCTGCCCCTCCCCTCCCCCCTCCCCTCCCCTCCCTTTGCTTCCTGGGGAAAGAGGCGCGGGTCCCGTTGCGGCTGTCACAGGGCGGCCATTGTGAGCTCAGCGGGTGCCAAGGGAGGGAGGGAGGGAGGGAGACCCCAGCCCCCCCTCCTCACCACTCTTGACCTCTCCGGACACACCCCCCCTTTAATTAATGACTTCCATTGGTGTTTTTTATGGGTCCCAGCTTTGCGACAACGTCTCTCCTTCCCTCTGTTTCCATGTTGGTGTGTTAAATCTTTGTTTTCTTTCCAAATTCAGAGGCTTTGAGCCCACCCCACCCCCCCCAGTACACTCTCATGTAAAATCTGATTTGAATCGGATTATATGGTAGCCTAGGCATCTGTCCAAGGACCAAGGAGCAACAGTCAGAACTGACCAGGGAACAGGAGACGGGTTCCAGATTGGGAAAGGCAGGGAGTGTCAGAAAAACCTCTACTTCTGCTTCATTGACTCTTCTAAAGCCCTTGACTGTGTGGATCATCATAAATGGTGGCAAGTCCTTGGTCTGATGGGCATCCCAAGCCCCCTTCCCTCTCTCCTGAGGAATCTGTCCAAGGACCAAGGAGCCACAGTCAGAACTGACCAGGGAACAGGAGACGGGTTCCAGATTGGGAAAGGCCGGGAGTTTCAAAAAACCCTCTATTTCTGCTTCATTGACTCTTCTAAATTAGCCTTGGACTGTGTGGATCATCATAAATGGTGGCAAGTCCTTGGTGGGATGGGCATCCCAAGCCCCCTTCCCTCTCTCTCTCCTGAGGAATCTGTCCAAGGACAAAGGAGCCACGGTCAGAACTGACCACGGAACAGGAGACGGGTTCCAGATTGGGAAAGGCGTCCGGCAAGGCTGCATCCTCTCACCCAACCTTTTTAACGTGTATGCAGAACACATCATGCGAGGATGTGCGGGGCTTGAGGAATGCAAAGCTGGGGTGGAAATGGCTGGAAGAAACATTCACAACCTCAGATATGCAGATGACACCACTCTGATGGCCGAAAGCGAGGAGGAGCCGAGGAGCCTTCTAATCAAGGTGAAGGAAGAAAGCGCAAAAGCCGGGTTGCAGCTAAACGTCAAAAAAACCAAGATGATGGCAACAAGAATGATTGACAACTCATAGAATCATAGAATCCAAGAGTTGGAAGAGACCTCCTGGGCCATCCAGTCCAACCCCATTCTGCCAAGAAGCAGGAATATTGCATTCAAATCACCCCTGACAGATGGCCATCCCGCCTCTGCTTAAAAGCTTCCAAAGAAGGAGCCTCCACCACACTCTGGGGCAGAGAGTTCCACTGCTGAACGGTTCTTACAGTCAGGAAGTTCTTCCTCCTGTTCAGATGGAATCTCCTCTCTTGTAGTTTGAAGCCATTGTTCCATTGCGTCCTAGTCTCCAGGGAAGCAGAAAGGAAGCTTGCTCCCTCCTCCCTGTGGCTTCCTCTCACATATTCATACATGGCTATCATATCTCCTCTCAGCCTTCTCTTCTTCAGGCTAAACATGCCCAGTTCCCTAAGCCGCTCCTCATAGGGCTTGTTCTCCAGACCCTTGATCATTTTAGTCGCCCTCCTCTGGACACATTCCAGCTTGTCAATCTCTCTCTTCAATTGTGGTGCCCAGAATTGGACACAATATTCCAGATGTGGTCTAACCAAACCAGAATAGACGGGTAGCATGACTTCCCTAGATCTAGACACTAGGCTCCTCTTGATGCAGGACCAAATCCCATTGGCCTTTTTTGCCGCCACATCACATTCCTGGCTCATGTTTAACTTGTTGTCCACGAGGACTCCAAGATCCTTTTCAACTGCAAAATAGAGGGAGAAAATGTGGAGGCCAAGACAGCCTTCCCTGAGGTCCATCTCTCACATCCGTAGGTGACTCCAGGGAAGACCATGGCTTGGACTAGGCAATGGATCTTGGTTGCCAGTCTGATGTCTCTACTCTTGACTATTTTATCGAGACTGGACATTGCTCTCCTCCCAAGAAGGAAGCGTCTTCTGATTTCCTGGCCACAGTCTGCATCTGCTTACCTAACTATAATATCTCAATCCTTAATTCTATTCTTAATTGTTCTCAATTCTCAATTAAGCGTACCCAACTATAACTCAATTGTTTTTGCAGTGGTTTGTCGGAGCGACCTATTCAGCCTCCAGCACATCAGATATCTATCTTCTTCAGAACTGAATAGGGCAGGGAGGGCTCCAAAATGGAAGTCTGGCCTGGGAAAAGAGGCGGGCCCAAAAGTTACTCTCTGGGCCAATCATTGCAGAGAGCCTGCAAACTGGACTTCCTGCCTCTGGCGGCTAACTCTGTAGGCTTTGCAAAACTGCCACAGCTCTGAAACAAAACAGGTTTCTTGGGAGACGGAACATATAGTTCACCTACAATCAAAGAGCATTCTGAACTCCACCAATAATGGAATTGAACTCCCCCTGAAGACGCAGGTTCGCAGCTTGGGAGTGATCCTGGACTCATCGCTGAGCCTGGGGTACATATACATTGAAATCATAAGCAGCATGCATTAATAAAAGTCCCACCGCGATCCCTCCCTCCGAGAAGATTTAATAAAAGATCCAAGCTTTATTCAAAAGAGTCTGAGCATTCCATGTTCTGAGGAAGTTCATGAGAGAAACTGTTTTCCAAGTCTGAGAAATGGGTAAAAGGAGAGCCTTTGGTGGCGAGGAAGCCCGTAGATGGATCATTGGTAGGGCTGCTGGGTGTCCCTGGCTTTGGTCCTGGGGAAACTACAATCCTCACCAAAGGGCAGAAGTCCGAAGATCCAGCCATTTCCCAAAAAGCCTCGTGGGGTCCTTGTTGTCGTCAGTGCCTTGGCAATGTGACCAAGACTTAACCTTTGTTGTGTAGTCTGGTGCCCTTGCCCTTTGCAGAACTATAAGTCACTATCCCTTATTTTGGGGGGGGGGGGGGTGCTCGACATCACTCAAACTTTTTAAACCGGGGGCCAGTTCACTGTCCCTCAGACCGTTGGAGGGCCAGACTATAGTTTTTTTTTAAAAAAAATCAATAAAAAATATTCCTATGCGCATTGCACATATCTTATTTTGCGGTGTGGAAGGGCTCTTAGAGGGAGGGGGTTCTTTCTCGCCCTCTTTAGGCAGTAATTCCAGGAGCAGAGAATGGGGAATCTTCCTATTTCTAGTCTGAACAAAATTTGGCTACCAGTATTAAAAAAAACTCTAAAAATATAACTGTAGATAAAGAACAACACTCAAACACAGGGGAACTCCAGACAAGAAACAATCAGGGCCAGCTAATCACCTCTCAACAAAGGACTCTCCCTAAAAACTATCAGGCTATGAAATGGCAATCAAGGTGGCCAATTGAAACATTCATACCTACCTCCAACAGACAAGAGTTCTTTCTCCCACCCTGGATCTTCCACAATTTTCCTAGTGAAAGGTTTTCCTCTGACATGAAGTCCAGTCGTGTCTGACTCTGGGGTGTGGTGCTCACCTGCATTTCTAAGTCGAAGAGCCGGTGTTGACCATAGACACCTCCAAGGTCATGTGGCCGGCATGACTGCATGGAGCGCCGGGGCAGCTTCACTTGGCTGGCTCCCGCTGATGTCGAGCAACCCCCTCCCCCAAAATAAGGGATAGTGACTTATAGTTCTGCAAAGGGCAAGGGCACCAGACTACACAACAAAGGTTAAGTCTTGGTCACATTGCCAAGGCACTGACAACAACAAGGACCCCATGAGGCTTTTGGGAAATGGCTGGACCTTGGGACTTCTGCCCTTTGTGAGAGTTGTAGTTTCCCAAGGAACAAAAGCATGAATCAGTTGCAGCACAGCTGGGGTTTCATCTGCCAGCCTTCCCAATGATCATGGACTCTCTGCCTGCATGCCTTGGACTTCAGTACATACTCTCTCCCTCATGAACCTTCCTCAAAGACCTTTTAAAACATTGGACTTCAGGCTTCTTCATGAAAATTAATCCTCTTATTAAATATACTTGGAATGTGGGACAAAGATAGGGTTTTGTTGCTATGAAATGCTTATGATTATGAATGTATGTATCTTGCTATGAAATATTGCCTTTCCCCTTGACTTTTGCCCCACAAAGAAGTGGCCAAGGACTGTTGCAATGCTCGAGGGAGAATCCCTGCCTCCCTCGAAACTTCCTTTTGATTGACTCATCTGCATGAATTAATAGCCATTATGATTTCTTTATCTCGTTTTCTGAGCATGTCTGGCGGGAGGGGGAAATCTATGAGACTTTGGGAAGAAAGATTGAAATTACAAAGGGCAGCGTTGACCCCTCTGAGGTCCGCCGCCTGATCCTGTTTGTTCTCCTCTCCAAAACTCATCAAGGACAGGAAAACCTTTCAAAAGGAGATCGCACCTTGCCAGCCAAGACAAAGCCTCACATTCCAGCTGGCCGGCTATCCCTAATCCCATCATTTCCCCCATTGTCCGCGGTCATCCCGCCCTGCCTGCTTCTGATTTGTCCATCCTCAGAAGCGAGAAAAGTCTGCTGATTGGCCCTCCAGAGGCGGAGAAGCTTGCTGATTGGCCCAGGGTGAGGCGGGCCGCCAAGCCTCCTCCCAGCTGTTTGGGCTGACAACCAATCAGCGCGAAGCCAGGCGGAGAGGGGCGGGCGGGAATTTCAAAAGGTTTTGCTGTACTTTCTGTATAAAAATGCTTGTAAAATGCCTAGCAGTATGCTTGTAGCGGAACTATCCCTACAATGCATCCGATTGCAGCTGAATCGCTAATAAAACACCTCGGTCGCTGAAACTTCTTCCACTTTGGTGAGGATTTATTATTTTTAATATTTTTAATATTTAATATTTTATCCTCACTAGTATATTATATACTAGCTGTACCTGGCAACGCATTGCTTTGGCATAGAGTGAGGGTATGAAAAATAAAGTAATGAGAAATTTTGGGTTAATTACGAAATATTTACGAAAATTGGAAAAAAATGTTTCGATTCTTAATTACTCCTCACACTATTTCTGCATGGCTCAATATTGGATCGTAAGCTAATTTAAATACAAATCAATAATGAATTACAAAATTAACGAACTGGATCGCCCAAGCCTACCCTCCACCACTGCCAGCGTCTGTCAAGACTTAGATCTTGCCAAGTGCTCCCCGGTTGCCACTCTTCTGTGAACCCCTCAAAATCATCACTAGAGGTGGGTTGGTTACAGATATCCCTAATTTCTTGGACACGGGTCCCATCCAGTTCATCCTCCTCCCCTGTGTCATTCCCAGACCCATCACTCCTTTCAAACCCCATGAAGTCCTCATCTTCTGTAGGAGCGTTAAGTATCTCCCGGATACGCTTCCTTTGAATCTCTTCGTCGGACCCTTGCTCGTGAGTAGCCTGCTTGACTCCCCTGCTTTCCTCCCCATCCCCCATTTCACGGTCAGAGAAGCCCTCAAAGGTTTCAGAATCACTCAGGGCCATGATTATCTCCCTAATCCGTTTGCGCTGCTGCTCCTCTCCAGCACCTGTGCCGCCCTCTTCTCCCTCCTACCAGTAGTAGCAACGTTAGCATCACGCTGAACTACAACACCTTCAGGGTGATATCGAGCTGCTTTTAGGAGGGTCTCCCCAGCCGAGGAGATCCCTGAGGAACGCACCAAAGAGAGTCCTGGAACCTTGGTGAGGCCAGCGAAGCCAATTTCAGCGATAAAAATATTAAAAATAATAAATCCTCACCAAAGTGGAAGAAGTTTCAGCGACCGAGGTGTCTTTATTAGCGATTCAGCTGAGATCGGATGCATGGTAGGAATAGTTCCACCACAAGCATGCAGGAGCACAGTGATGCAGGCATATTTATACAATTTTTGAAAACAGAGTTCAAACTTCCCGCCCCAGCTCCTCTGACGTTCCCCGCTGTGATTGGGCAACAGGGCGAGCAGCTGGGGAGGAGCCTCCCGTCCCCTGGGCTCCTGAACCAATCAGGGAGCTTCAGGGGCGTGCTGGATGCAAGGGGGAGGGCTCCCGTCGCCCGATGGCCAGCGAATCAGAAGAGGGGAGGCGGGACGACAGAACACAAAGAGAGTTCATGAATGGGTCAATGGAAGCTGGCCATGTGCTCAGCAAAACAAAGGAAAAATGTCTCCAGTTGATGCAGCTTATTGTCCTTTGAGTGGTGCAAATCAACATATATGAGGAAGTCCGGTTGTTTTCCAGGCTGGCAAACAGGGCGTTTGTGGAGATGAGACTGATACCATTGTGTTGTTGTGAAGGTGCAATGGAGTAAATCAAGGGGAGGGCAAAAGGGAAGTCTTTGTCCTCCTGGTAGGAAAATGATATTCCTGCTGAAGGGCAAGCTGAAATGCCTGGGCTGTCCTCCTCCGAGGGGCAAAATAGCTGGCCGGATCTATTATCCATGCAAAAGGAAATGATTGATAAACATTCTGAAGGATTTGCAGCTCAATCGCTCTTTTCTGGTGGGATTTCTTCATGGGTTTGAGGGGAAACAAAGGCCAGGAGGAGGGAAAGGGGTTCTGGCCATGAAAGGGTCAGAAATATAATTTTTATACATATAAAAGCCCAAAAGGATAGAATTTTTATAAAGGTAATCCATGCAGGGGGCAGAAAGGAGTTCATAGTAAATGGCAAATCCACAAGAATCAAATGATAAATCCACAAAAGTATCGTCCCTCGGTTCATAAGAGACTTTCAGGAAGGATCCCAGGAGCCCTGCGCTCCTGCTGGCCCAATGCTGCCCTTGTCCTTAGAGAACTATAAGTCACTATCCCTTATTTGGGGGGGGGGGGGTGCTCGACATCATTGGCAAGGGGGCCCAGTGCATCCAGCGGGTGGATAAATGCCCCATGGGGGGGGGGGCAGCTTGAGGACCCCTGAGCGAAAGGAAACAGAATCCACATGGCAACCTTGAGGTGTCTCTTCCATTTTATTTGTGAGTAAGACCTTGTCATTGCACGGTCCGTCAGTGCAACGGATGACACTTTGGAGATGGTTTTTTCTCAAATGGTGATATCTGGAACCTGGATGAGAACAATATGATTTCAATAATCTGTGCTTTCCATCCATTTTCATGACTTGACGGTGGTCGTTTTTATTTTTCTGTGTTCCGTTCTTCAGGCCTGATTCATCAATATGTTCAAGAACCCAAGGGAGCAATGCCTGGCTCGAGAGCAGGACGTGTGGAAAAGATCTTGGAGTCCTCGTGGACAGGAAGGTGAACATGAGCCAGGAATGTGATGTGGTGGCAAAAAAAAGCCAATGGGATGTTGGCCTGCATCAAGAGGAGCCTAGTGTGTAGATCTAGGGAAGTCATGCTCCCCATGCTCTATTCCACCTTGGTCAGACCACACCTGGAGTATTGTGTCCAATTCTGGGCACCACAATTCAAGAGAGATATTGACAAGCTGGAATGTGTCCAGAGGAGGGCGACTAAAATGATCAAGGGTCTGGAGAACAAGCCCTATGAGGAGCGGCTTAAGGAACTGGGCATGTTTAGCCTGAAGAAGAGAAGGCTGAGAGGAGACATGATAGCCATGTCTAAATATGTGAGAGGAAGCCACAGGGAGGACGGAGCAAGCTTGTTTTCTGCTTCCATGGAGATTAGGACCCAATGGAACAATGGCTTCAAACTACAAGAGAGGAGATTCACAGGTTCAAGCATAAATATGTGAGAGGAAGCCACAGGGAGGAGGGAGGGAGCTTGTTTTCTGCTTCCTTGAAGACTAGGACGCAATGGAACAATGGCTTCAAACTACAAGAGAGGAGATTCCATCTGAACAGGAGGAAGAACTTCCTGACTGTGAGAGCCGTTCAGCAGTGGAACTCTCTGCCCTGGAACGTGGTGGAGGCTCCTTCTTTGGAAGCTTTTAAGCAGAGGCTGGATGGCCATCTGTCAGGGGTGCTTTGAATGCAATATTCCTGCTTCTTGGCAGAATGGGGTTGGCTTTTTTGCCGCCACATCACATTGTTGGCTCATGTTTAACTTGTTGTCCACAAGGATTCTTTTTCACACGTACTGCTCTCAAGCCAGGCCTCATCGTCCCCCATTCTGTATCTTTGCATTTCGTTTTTCCTGCCAAAGTGGAGTATCTTGCATTTGTCACTGTTGAACTTCATTTTGTTAGTTTTGGCCAATCTTCTCTCTAATCTCCATCACCTTTTCCATTCAGGGAAAGGCTTGCCACTTGGACCCCGAGACTTACCTCTTCTGTGTCTTCTGTGGTGGTAACAGCTGGAGCAATTGTCCGAATTTCTGGGCGAGAAGAGCCTAGAGGAAGGAGAAGACAAGGTGGTCAAACCGGCCCATTTTCTTCTCAAGTGACACCAACATCAGCTCTCTGCCACAAGGGGGCAGTGTAGATTCATTGCCCAGCACACCATGCTACACTGAACGCGAGGAAAACAGGACCAAGATGGAAGGCGGAAGCAGAAGTGTTATTCACCTGGCCAGATGGATGTCAGAACAACGTAACCAACAAAGGAACTGACATAACACACAATAAAGGGCACTGTTGCACTCCAGAACAGGAATTGGCCCCAAGAACAAGCCACAAGAGTCAAGACGAAGATCCACCCAGAGGGATAGTGTTCCTGTCAGACATCAAGGGAACCACTGACCGCAGAGGGAAACTGATGAGGAAACACAACATACAAACCATCTACAAACCCACCAAGAAAATCCAACAAATGCTACGTTTGGCAAAGGACAAGAGGGATCCTCTCACCTCTGCAGGAGTCTACCATTGTATACCATGCAGCTGTGGACAAGAAGTCTCCATAGGGACCACCAAACGCAGCAGAATTGCCCAGACACGCATCAAGGAACATGAAAGGCACTGCAGACTCCTTCAACCAGAGAAGTCAGCCATAGCAGAGCACCTGAGGAACCAACCTGGACACAGTATTTTATTTGAGAACACAGAAGTGCTGGACCACACCAACAACCACCATGTCAGGCTACACAGAGAAGCCGTGGACAATTTCAACAGAATGTGGACAATTTCAACAGAAAGGAGGAAACAATAAAAATGAACAAAATCTGGCTACCAGTATTAAAAAAAACTCTAAAATTACAACAGCAAAACAGCAGAGGGGAAACAACCAGACACATCTTAACACCTCTCAACAAAAGATTTTCCCAGGCTCAGGCAGGCCTTCAAATGCTAATGAAGGTGGTTAGTTGAAACATTCACACCTCGCTCCAGCAGAGAAGAGCTCCTTGCCCCACCCCAGCCATTCCACAGATACATAAACCCATTGTCCTAATTCCAACAGACCTCACTACCTCTGAGGATGCTTGCCATAGATGCAGGCGAAACGTCAGGAGAAATGCCTCTAGAACATGGCCCTATAGCCCAAAAAAACCCCACAAGAACCTAGTGATTCCAGCCATGAAAGCCTTCGACAATACAATAGCCCCTCTGACTATAAACACACCACATGCTGAGTGAAGGAACAATCCTTTTTATTAAAGCTTAGCAAAAAGCCAGTAAAAATAAATGCTTGTTAAGATTGATAAGATTCCAAAAAACCAATAAGGCATTTAAAGGCAGGAAGAAGACACAGCGTCCAAACGTAGCATTCAAAAGCAATGTTCAAAAAGCATAAAATAATATTCCAAGGCACTGATTATCCAGACAGGAATCAACCAAGAAGCAAGAACAGACAAGACGCTGCTAGTCCATTTGAAAGGCTAGAAAAAACCATGAAGACGAGACCACTTGAACAGGGATTCCATGAGGCTTGTGCTAGGTTTCCAAATGATGCCTGATCTGACAAGATTTTCTACAGACAGACCTTAAATCCCAAAAGCTGGCTTCGTTTCCCCCCAGTCTTTGCCTTTAATTGATGGCTTCTTTTGGATCTACGTAAACACTGGGGCTCTTGTCGATTCTGGCTAATCTCCAGCTGCTGACTCTGCTTATCTGGCGCCTCATTAACTGGACCAGATGTCAGACTGTTTTCCAAACTAGAATCTGAA
The DNA here is from genome assembly GCF_037176765.1 of Anolis sagrei. Taxonomy (NCBI): domain Eukaryota; kingdom Metazoa; phylum Chordata; class Lepidosauria; order Squamata; family Anolidae; genus Anolis; species Anolis sagrei. The sequence goes on from NC_090035.1 coordinate 82,805,937, forward strand.
GGGCTCACAGACAGAGGGAGTAAACCTTTCTCTCAAGGCCTGACAAAAACATTCTCACGAGAATCTGCCCTTTGCAGCGAAGCCTCTCTGTCAGTGTCTGCATGAAACTCATTGACCAACGTATCTCCATCTTGCACCTCAGAGTCAGTCCCAGCATCCCCCACATCAGAAGCAACAAGGGACTGATTTCCTTCCTCATTATCCACATCAAACACAGAAACATCAGGAGACTGAAACACATTCACAGGTTCAAGCACAGGCTCAGGTTCAATCACAGGCCGAGTCCCAACAGGCAGGGCATTTTATCCCATTTGGAAGACCTGCTCCCTCCTCTGATTGGCTCAGGAATGATCAAGCAAGGATCTGAGCTGTCATTGGCTGGGAACTCCTTATGATATCAGAGGTGGGTGGGGTCCCCCTTGTGTGGGAAAAATGGAGAATTGCTATGTGTCCATTGAAAGCTGGAAGATTGCACCGAGACTGTGGCACAGCTGGCTGGGAGTCAGCTGCATTAAGATCACTACTGACTGAAAGATCATGAGTTCAAAGCCAGCCCGGGTCAGAGTGGGCTTCCGACCAATTTGTGCAGCTTGTTGTCGACCTTTACAACCCGAAAAACAGTTGCATCTGTCAAGTAGGAAATTTAGGTACCGCTTATGTGGGGAGGCTAATTTAACTAAATTTACAACACCATAAAAATCTTCAGCAAGCATGCAAAGAATGAGGAAGTACTTCATCAGTGTCACAAATGGACGACAAAGTGACAGCTCCCCTGGTGACCAGAATCCCCTCATGAAAAAGATGGAATGTTAAATAGCCTCTGTCAGGTTTTACAATGTATTGTAATGTAATATGGCTGAGTCATGCACTGCTAATGGGCTTCTATTGGAAATGCTGAGTCATGCATTAACTGTATATAGAACTTCATTTGGGGAATGTGTTCTGGCCTGGTCCAAATGAGTGTTAATGATGCAATCCTGGGTTTGAGTCAAATCAGTGAGTTGGGAACCAATCAGAGATTGCTATGTGTAAATGTACAGAATTGTATATAAGGAAGTCATGTACAGTGTATTCTCTCTCTCCTTGTGCTGTGATGCTGTTTGCCGAAGGCTCTGTGTAATTGATTAAAGGAACCTGTCTGCTAAGACAAGATATAACCGTGTGCTGTGGTAAGTTTGTAGTGTCATCTAGATTGGGGGGGGGGGGGGGGACAATAGTAAAACTGACAATAGCTGGGCATGTGCTCAAGTGCCTGTAAAGAGTTCCAGAATGATTGCAGTTTGTGGGAGCAGTTGTAGGCTTGGGTAACCACGGAAATATTTGGTTCTAAACTCGTTTCGTTTTTAGGGGGCCCTTGTGTTTCGTTTTTTTTAATAATTCCGATATTTTCCTTATAAAATTTTTGAAATTTACGAAATTTCGTAAAATTACGAATCGATTCATTATTAGCGGATGAGATTGCGCAATATGCTCAAAAAAACCTCCAAATGGGACAGGAGGAACTTCTGAAGCTTCCCTCTCCCTCTGTTGTTGACTGTTGGTGTGATAAAACACACAACAACTATAAAACTTGCACCAGACATGTGAAAATAATTACGAAATAATTACAAAATAATTTCGAAATAATTACAAAATAATTACGAAATAAATTGAAAAAATTGTTTCGAATCTTAATTACTCCTCACACTATTCCTGCATGGCTCAATATTGGATCGTAAGCTATTTTAAATACGAATTAATAACGAATTACGAAATTAACGAACGAAACCGCCCAAGCCTAAGCAGTTGACTGAAAATACTGTGCAGGAAGACGCTACTGGAAAGCGCTGAAGTTGTGCAACTAATCTGCTGCTGAATTGTGAGGTAAAGCGCGTCAGCCTCTGTATGTCTGTCTATATGTGGTTTGTCTACGGCATTGAATGTTTGCCATGTATATGTACATTGTAGTCCGCCCTGAGTCTCCTGCGGGGTGAGAAGGGCGGAATAGAAATACTGCAAATAAATAAACAAACCCTCTCAGCAGAAAAAGGGCAAGACTTGGGAAATGGCCTAAAATAGACCAGGATGGGATTATGGGGTTTATAAGAGGTGTCGGTCCCAGAGTCAAAAGACAAAGCTTATATTAATACCTTGATTACACCTCTAAAGAGGAATGGCTTCCCTCAGAGGATATCAGGCTGGCTTTCTGGATGTTCAGCCCCCCAGCAGTTTCCCAAGCACATTCCATATAGTTCTCATGTCTTTGGGTGCCCAGGTCTTGTGCATATATATGTGAGCCCTCTCCACTGAGTGTCCATTAATAAAGCAAAGATATGTGTAAGGATTTTCCTCCAGTGGCAGATTGGAAAAAATAGTTATTTCAATACAGTTGTGCATAGTTGTCTTAACAGTGAAGAGCGGGAAAGAAGGGAGATTCGTCTGAGGATGCAGATAATGGGATCCTTGGAGTCTAATTCTGCATTGCATCTTGAGGGGGGTTTCCTGCCAAATCAGTTTTTCAGTTTGTCTCTTAGTCTTGCCACATTATTAGATTAATCCTCCCAGGAATGTTTGGGGCTGGGCTGGGGCTTGAGACCCAACGAAGATCTGTACAAATCGATATATAAAAAATGCTTGTGCATAATGAGTGGCTTAAAAACAAAAAAACTACGGGGCCAAATGACCCCAAATTTGGCAATAAAACTCCTTATAATCCAAGGAGTGACCATCACAGAAAAAAACCCCACAAAACACCTTTAAATTCAAAAAAGGAAGACAAATACTTTATATATTACTATTATATATGTATTACTATTTAATACATATATATTGTATATATTATTGTTATATACACTACTATATACTATAATGTTACTACTATATATTACTATATTAAATAGACTCATAGAATAGAGTTAGAAGGGACTCTACCATGGTATTGGGGGAGAACAGACAGGAAGGAAGCAGAGAAGAAAGGAGGGAGGGGAAAAGGGAAGGAATGAAGGAGGGAAAGGGGGAAGGAAAGAGAGAAGGAGGGAGGGAAAGAAGGAAGGAGGGAAGGAAGGAAGGAGAGAAGGAAGGAAAGCAAGAGGTACCGAAGGAAGGAAGAAGAGAAAGTAGAAAGGAAAGAAAAATGGAGGGAAATGCAGGAAAGAAGTAAAGAAAAAAAGAAGGAGAAAAGGAAATAAAAAAAGTGAAAGAAGGAAGGAAACAGGGAGGGAAGAAAGGAGACAAAGGAAGAAGTAGAGAAAGGGGGAGGGAAGGAAGGAAAGAGAGAAGGAAGAATGAAACCAAAGAGCGAAAGAAGGAATGAAAGAAAGAGGTAGAGAAGGAAGAAACGAGAGGAAGGGGAAGAAAAAGGGGGGAAGGAATAGGTAGGTACCGCTCTTTCATAATAGTCCAAATATCTACCTCTACTTCTAAAATTCTTACTATAGGGCACAGCAGCGCGTGTCAGGGCACAGCTAGTATGTTATAAATGTAATGTTATTCGTATTGGAGGAGGGGGGGTTGATTATTCGATAACACAAGGGACATCTTTTCTTCCTCCATCTGGAAGGAAAACAGAGCTGTCCGGCTCCCAGGGTTTTACTTACGTTTCATGGCAAAAGCCACCACGCCCAGGACGACCATGAGACCCAGGCAACCAAGGATAATGCTAGCCACAGTCGACCTGGAAAATCCCCGTCCTGCAAGGATGAAAGCATATGATGCGGAGCAAGGCGTATCACTCCCCACCCGGATTTGTCTTTGGAAGGTTATTGGGGGCCGTGGTGCCCCAAGAGCAAAGGCAGAAGGGGGAGCTCCAGGGTAGAGTGGCCTCAAATGTTACAGCTGTGGTCCTTGGAAGGAGTGGACCTGATACGCGCATCTCTATGTGTCCCCATCCGCCTATCACACTTTGCAGGGGAAGGTGCAAAGCACCCATACAAAACTGTCAGGTTTCACAATGTATTGCAATGTAATATAGCTGAGTCATGCACTGCTAATGGGCTTCTATTGGGAATGCTGAGTCATGCATTGATAGTATATGGGGAATCATTTGGGGAATGTATTCTGGCCTAGTCCAGGTGATTGTGAATGATGCAATCCTGGGTTTGAGTTGAGTCACTGAGTTGGGAACCAATCAGAGATTGCTATGTGTAAATGAATTGTATATAAGGAAGTCGTGTACAGTGTATATTTCTCCTTGTGCTGTGATATTGTTCGTCAAAGGCTATATGTAATTAAATAACCTGTCTGCTAAGACAAGATATAACTGTGTACTCTGGTAAGTCTGTAATATCATCTAGACTGGGGGAAAGACAATGGTAAAACTGACAATGGCCGGGCATGTGCTCAAGTGCCTGTAAAAGGTTCCAGAGTGACTGCAGGCTGTGGGAGCAGTTGACTGAAAATACTGTGCGGGAAGAAGCTACTGGAAAGCGCTGAAGTTGTGCAACTGATTTGCTGCTGAATTGTGAAGTTAATCTCAACAAAAACACACCCCAAAAGGGCACCCCACTCACCAGAAACCATGTTCTCTCTCGGCGCAATTGTCACTATGAAAGAAAACCAACCCTGCGATGCTGGGCCAGAGGAAAGGGGAAAATGAGAAGTTGTGACTTACCAGGTTCAAAAGGTGGTGGAACTGCCAAAAAAAGAAAAAGAAAACAAATTCTGCTGAAGCAAGGCACACAAAAATTATATAGGTACATTCATATTGCAAAAAAAAATGTGATAGAGAGATTGCACAGACATATTACAAGGAGTCATGCTGCATAAACATATTATATCCAGATTGCTCAAACATGAAAGGAGATTCCATCTGAACATGAGGAAGAACTTCCTGACTGTGAGAGCCGTTCAGCAGTGGAACTCTCTGCCCCGTAGGGAGTGTGGTGGAGGCTCCTTCTTTGGAAGCTTTTGAACAGAGGCTGGATGGCCATCTGTCGGGGGTGATTTGAATGCAATATTCCTGCTTCTTGGCAGAATGGGGTTGGACTGGATGACCCAGGAGGTCTCTTCCAACTCTTTGATTCTTTGATTCTATATTACAGAGAGTTGCTGTAAATTTTCTGGGCTGTCTGGCCATGTTCCAGAAGCATTCTCTCCTGACGTTTTGCCTGCACCTATGACAGGCATCCTCAGAGGGAAACTAGGCAAGTGGGGTTTATATATCTGCGGAATGTCTAGTGGGGGGAGAAAACACTCTTGTCTGCTTCAGGCAGGTGTGGATATTGCAATTGGTCACCTTGGTAAACATTTAATGGCTTTGCTAACACCTCCTAACAAAGGATTCCACCAGGCAGGAAGCAGCCAGTCTTTGATGCTGGAAACTCTAAAATAAATAAAGAGCAACACTCAGAAAACAAGGGAATTCTGGGCAAGAGTCAATCAGGGACAGTTAACTCCTCCCAACAAAGGATTCCCCCAGGCAGCAACCAGCCAGGCCTTGAAACTGTAAGGCCATTAAATGCTAATCAAGGTGGCCAATTGCAACTTTCACACATGTCTCAAGAAGACAAGAGTTCTTTCTCTCACCCTGGACTTTATTCCACAGAGATAGATAGATAGATAGATAGATAGATAGATAGATAGATAGATATCCCATTTGCTTAGTTTCCAAAAGACGTCACAACCTCTGAGGATGCAGGCAAAACGTCAGGAGAAATGCCTCTAGAACATGGCCCTATAGCCCGAAAAAAAACCACAAGAACCTAGTGATTCCAGCCATGACAGCCTTCGAGAATACATTTCTAGAGGCATATGGCCCAAAAGGTTCCAGGAGCCTACCTTGGATTACAAGCTCCACGGTGCCGAACCGGGTTCCCCTCGGGCCCTCTATCACGACCGAATAGTTTGCAGTGTCGTTGATGTTTAAGTCTATGATCTCAAGGGTGCAGTTGTCCTTCATCCTCTCTCGCCCAGTGAATGCTACACCATTCCAAGGGCCAGGGGTTGGATAGTAGTAAAAGGTAATAACGGTGTTATTCGGGTACATGTCCCCTCGGTACCAGCGGCAGATCACTGGGATCGGAGGGTAGGTGACGGGGATGAGGTCGACCTTTCCTCCTTCTACTACATTTGGTGGCTCCACCGTGATGTTTGTCCGCTTCCACAAGGCTTCGGTCGAGAAGAAGCAAATGCTCAGGACGAAGGCTGTGGTGGAGAGAAGACGGGAAGGAACATCACTCCTAGCAAAGCATCCCTTGGAGGCAAAGTCAGTCCACCCCACACTTGGCTCATCTCTCAAAGCAGTCTCCAAAGACTTTCTACGTTTCCCCAGTTGGCTTTGCAGAGAGCAGGGGGGGGGGGGATCCAAACATTGCCCATTCCAATATCTCCCCCTGGTGAGGAGATATTGGAAAAATATATATTGATTTCTGTTTAAATTGTATGTAGTTTATAAACTTCCGTACAGTGGCCCTTATTTCTCATCATGCCAGTAAGGTAATGCTCAAGATCCTGCAAGGAAGACTCCAGCAAGACATGGAGCGAGAGTGGCCACATGTTCAAGCTGGGTTTAGAATGTTACCATGTTGCACAAAACATTATAGAGCCGTCCTATTGCTCAAAATCTTAATGGCATAACATTAGGGAGTCATGTTGTCCAACAATGTTATGCCCAGATTACACAAAAAATGTTATGGATGGATTGGAGGAGGGCCAATGTGGTCCCAATCTTCAAGAAGGGAAAAAAGGATGACCCAAACAACTACCGTCCGGTCAGCCTCACGTCGATACTGGGCAAGATTCTGGAAAAGATTGTGAAGGAAGCGGTCTGCAAACAGAAACAAATGCAGTCATCGCTAATAGTCAACATGGATTTATCAAAAACAAGTCATGCCAGACTCATCTGATCTCTTTCTTCGATAGAGTTACAAGCTGGGTAGATGCGGGGAATGATGCCGTGGATGGAGCGTGTCTGGATTTCAGGAAGGCCTTCTTGGACAAGGTCCCCCATGACCTTCTGGCAAGGAAACTAGTCCAATGTGGGCGAGGCAAAACTACGGTGAGGTGGATCTGGAATTGGTTAAGTGGACGAACACAGAGAGTGCTCACTAATGCTTCCTCTTCATCTTGGAAAGAAGTGACAAGTGGAGTGCCACAAGCAGGGTTCCGTCCTGGGCCCAGTCCTGTTCAGGATCTTTATTAATGACTTAGATGAAGGGCTAGAAGGCATGATCATCAAGTTTGCAGACGACACCAAATTGGGAGGGATAGCCAATAGTCCAGAGGACAGGAGCAGGATTCAAAGCGATCTTGACAGATTAGAGAGATGGGCCAAAACTAACAAAATGAAGTTCAACAGTGACAAATGCAAGATACTCCACTTTGGCAGAAAAAATGAAATGCAAAGAGACAGAATGGGGGACAATGCCTGGCTCGAGAGCAGGACGTGTGAAAAAGATCTTGGAGTCCTCGTGGACAACAAGTTAAACACGAGCCAACAATGTGATGTGGCGGCAAAAAAAGCCAATGGGATTTTGGCCTGCATCAATAGGAGCCTAGTGTCTAGATCTAAGGAAGTAATGCTACCCCTCTATTCTGCTTTGGTTAGACCACATCTGGAATATTGTGTCCAATTCTGGGCACCACAATTCAAGAGAGATATTGACTCTAAGCTGGAATGTGTCCAGAGGGCGACTAAAATGATCAAGGGTCTGGAGAACAAGCCCTATGAGGAGCGGCTTAGGGAACTGGGCATGTTTAGCCTGAAGAAGAGAAGGCTGAGAGGAGATATGATAGCCATGTATAAATATGTGAGAGGAAGCCACAGGGAGGAGGAGGGAGCAAGCTTGCTTTCTGCTTCCTTGGAGACTAGGACGCGGAACAATGGCTTCAAACTACAAGAGAGGAGATTCCATCTGAACATGAGGAGGAACTTCCTGACTGTGAGAGCCGTTCAGCAGTGGAACTCTCTGCCCCGGAGTGTGGTGGAGGCTCCTTCTTTGGAAGCTTTTAAGCAGAGGCTGGATGGCCATTTGTCAGGGGTGATTTGAATGCAATATTCCTGCTTCTTGGCAGAATGGGGTTGGACTGGATGGCCCAGGAGGTCTCTTCCAACTCTTGGATTCTATTATTCTATTCTATGATTGCACAAACATGTTCCAGAGAGTCATGTTACATGGCACACAAAGGTTAGAGACACCGTCATCTTGTGCCAAAATGTTCTAGACAGATTGCACAAACATGTTGCAGGTGGTCATGTTTCACCACACTACATATTGCACATAAAATGTGACACAGAGCATGATAGGATAATAATATCGAGGATAGTTTTGACGGTGTGGTGAATGAATTAGAACCAGACATCCTGAGGAGTGAGGTTGAATGGGCCTTAAGAAGCATTGCTAACAACAAGGCAGCAGGAGATGACGGGATCCCAGCTGAACTGTTTAAAATCTTGAAAGACGATGCTGTCAAGGTGATGCATGCCATTTGCCAGCAAATATGGAAAACACAAGAATGGCCATCAGACTGGAAAAAATCAACTTATATCCCCAAACCAAAAAAGGGAAATGCGAAATACTGCTCAAACTTCCGTACAGTGGCCCTTATTTCCCCTCATGCCAGGAAGGTAATGCTCAAGATCCTGCAAGGAAGACTCCAACAAGACATGGAGCGAGAGTTGCCAGACGTTCAAGCTGGGTTTAGAAAAGGCAGAAGAACGAGAGGCCAGATTGCCAATATCCAAATGCTGGAGAATGGAGAAAGGCAGGGAGTTTCAGAAAAACATCTATTTTTGCTTCATTGGCTATTCTAAAGCCTTTGACTGTGTTGATCATCATAAACTGTGGCAAGTTCTGGGTGGGATGGGCATCCCAAGCCCCCTTCCCTCTCTCCTGAGGAATCTGTCCAAGGACTAAGGAGCCACAGTCAGAACTGACCACGGAACAGGAGACGGGTTCAAGATTGGGAAAGGCGTCCGGCAAGGCTGCATCCTCTCACCCAACCTTTTCAACTTGTATGCAGAACACATCATGCGAGGATGTGCGGGGCTTGAGGAGTGCAAAGCTGGGGTGGAAATGGCTGGAAGAAACATTCACAACCTCAGATATGCAGATGACACCACTCTGATGGCCGAAAGCGAGGAGGAGCTGAGGAGCCTTCTAATCAAGGTGAAAGAAGAAAGCGCAAAAGCTGGGTTGCAGCTAAACATAAAAAAACCAAGATGATGGCAACAAGAATGATTGACAAGTGGGAAATAGAGGGAGAAAATGTGGAGGCCGTGACAGGGTTTGTATTTCTAGGTGCAAAGATGAGAGCAGATGCAGACTGTGGCCAGGAAATCAGGAGACGCTTCCTTCTTGGGAGGAGAGCAAGGTCCAGTCTCGATGAAATAGTCAAGAGCAGAGACATCAGACTGGCAACCAAGATCCATTGCCTAGTCCAAGCCATGGTCTTCCCTGTAGTCACATCTACGGATGTGAGAGATGGACCTTAGGGAAGGTCGAGCGAAGGGAGAGAGATGCTTTGGAGCTGTGGTGTTGGAGGAAAGAGCTGAGAGTGCCTTGGACTGCGAGAAGATCCAACCAGTCCATCCTCCAGGAAATAAAGCCCGACTGGAAGGAAGGATACTAGAGACCAAGTGGAAGTCCTTTGAATGCCACATCATGAGGAGACAGCAAAGCCTAGAGAAGGGAATGATGCTGGGGAAAGTGGAAGGCAAAAGGAAGAGGGGCCGACCAAGGGCAAGGTGGATGGATGGCATCCTTGAAGTGACTGGACTGACCTTGAAGGAGCTGGGGGTGGTGACGGCCGACAGGGAGCTCTGGCGTGGGCTGGTCCATGAGGTCACGAAGAGTCGGAGACGACTGAACGAATGAACAACAACAACAACTTTATAAGCACTGAAATGCATAGAAAAATCAGGCTCTCTCTGTATAGAAAGAATGCTAACGGACAAGCAACCTACGTCCAGGCACAGCAAGAGAGGGGCTGAAGAGGGAGGCATGTTATCTATACATTCCAGGAGAGAGATAAGCCTGTCCTAGGAGCAACAGGCTGGTACAACTAGGCTCTAAAAGGAGCCCCCCTCTCTCTCCTGACAGGTCAAAGTTAGGCCCCTTGATTGATGTAAGATGCTTGCTCTTCAGAAAGGCAGAGACATGCCTTTTGTATGTTAGAAGATAGAATTTGATGCTAAGGTGACGTAGAGAATGACGTCAACGTGTGAAGACACGTGTTCTTTGTTCACTTGCATTTGGAGACTATAAAAGCCATAGTCAGCACCTATATCATTGCTCTGGTGCTTTTGGACATAGTCCACTCCAGGGCCCCAGCTGGAAATAAAATCCATGCTTTTGAGACCTCCGGACCTCTCTTTGTCTCTTTTCCTGAAACCTTCTCCCTGCCATTTCACCCCTACGTTCCATCCCGAAACTTACGATCTTCCGGGAAGGCCCTGCTCTCAATCCCACCTTCGCCGCAAATGCGCTTGGTGGGGACGAGGGACAGGGCCTTCTTGGCAGTGGCCCCCCGCCTGTGGAACTCGCTCCCCAACGAAGTCAGGTCAATGGCTTCCCTCCTTTCCTTCAGGAAAAAGTTGAAGACGTGGCTATGGGGCCAGGCATTCGGATAGCAGGCTGACAATAAAAATGACGACAATGCTATGGAAAACGGACGATGGACAGGCTCTGGATTAAGTTGTTGGTCGTAGAACTCGGACTTGACTTGCCAACTAATTTAAATGGTTTTTAATCTATTTTTTACATAATTTTTATTGAATAATACACATACAGAAAAAAAATATAGACTTTGTTTGAGTTTACAAGGAAAATGGGAGAACATTAAGATATAGGAGAGTAGGAAATTTTTAGGAAATCAATAAGTAAATAGACCCAAAAAAGGAAGAGGGGGAAAAAATGTAAAAATATGTAAGAGGAAAAAAAGAAAAAAGAGGGGGGAAAATAATAAGAGAATAAATAAGAAGAAAATCTCATTTTAATGTTTTACTTATAATGTAATTGTTGTTTTATCTGCAGTATATGTGGGGCATCGAATTGTTGCCGGCTGTAAGCTGCCCCGAGTCCCTCTTTGGGGGTAGAGAAGGGTGGGATGCAAATATTTGAAATAAATAAATAAATAAATAAATAATATTGAATTTGAGGATAAATCCTGTGGACAGGCCCGTATTTATTTATTTATTTATTTATTTATTTTATTTACTTTGCTTGTATACCGCAGTCTCTCAGCCCGTAGGCGACTCAACGCGGTTCACAACAAGAGCAAAAAGTCAATCATAACAACATACAGTTTAAAAACCATTAACAGCATAGTATACAAAATAATGACACATTCCACAGATATATAAACCCATTTTTCCTACTTCCAACAGACCTTCTCAACCTCTGAGGATGCTTGCCATAGATGCAGGCGAAACGTCAGGAGAAATGCCTCTAGAACATGGCTCTATAGCCCGAAAAAACCCACAAGAACCTAATGACACATCAATTACAACACATTAACGTCTCGTAACTAGAGTCGTGATCCAATTCGTCATCCATAATTCCGTTCCTATATTCATCGTATTCATTGCGCTGTTTATCCGAACGCCTGTTCAAACAGCCAGGTTTTTAGTTTTCTTCGAAACACCATTAGCGAAGGAGCTGATCTAATGCCCATGGGAAGGGTGTTCCACAGCCGAGGGGCCACCACAGAAAATGCCCTGTCCCTCGTCCCCGCCAGCCGTGCTTGTGAAGCAGGCGGGATCAAGAGCAGGGCCTCCCCAGAAGATCTTAGAGTCCTGGTGGGTTCATAGGCAGAGATGCGTTCGGATAGGTAGCTTGGGCCGGAACCGTTTAGGGCTTTAAAGGCCAACGCCAGCACTTTGAATTGAGCCCGGTAGCAGATCGGCAGCCAGTGAAGCTGGTGCAGCAGAGGAGTTGTATGCTCCCTGTGCTCCGCTCCTGTTAGTATCATGGCTGCCGAGCGTTAGACTAGTTGGAGCTTCCAAGCCATCTTCAAAGGCAACCCCATGTAGAGAGCATTGCAGTAGTCTATACGGGATGTAACCAGAGCGTGGACTACTGTGGCCAAGTCAGACTTCCCAATGTACGGGTGCAGCTGGTGCACAAGCTTTAACTGTGCAAATGCTCCCCTGGTCACCGCCGAAACCTGGGTTTCCAGGCTCAGCGATGAGTCCAGGGTCACACCCAAGCTGCGAACCTGTGTCTTCAGGGGGAGTGCGGCCCCATCCAATACAGGCTGTAACCCTATGCCCTGTTCGGCCTTGCGACTGACCAGGAGGACCTCTGTCTTGTCTGGATTCAACTTCAATTTGTTCGCCCCCATCCAGACCGTCACAGCGTCCAAGCACCGGTTCAGGACCTGGACAGCCTCCTTAGTAGCAGGTGGGAAGGAGTGACAGAGTTGGACATCATCCGCGTACAGATGACATCGCATTCCGAAACTCCGGATGATCCTATGAAACTCCGTAGCCAGGATTTTGTTTCGGGGAGAGCTGAGTTTGATTCGGGGGGGGGGGGGGGCTGAGTCTGAGTGAAAGAGGGTCTAACCTAGCAAACCTTTTGTATCGTTACCCCAATACCTCCATCATGCATATGGGATATATTGAGCATGGCGATCAGATCATGATATGAATAAACATAGCAGTTTAAATAATGCACCAGTAAGGCCTTTTTGCGAACCACTATGAGAGTCCGTGTGTTCCCCCCCCCCCCCCCCCCCAGCTACATGCCTGCCTGTGGTGGAGTCTACTTCCTTCTCTGGTGGCCTTGAAGCAGAGGCTGGATGGCTATCTGTCAGGAGGGCTTGGATAGAAAGGAGATTCCACCTGAACATGAGGAAGAACTTCCTGACTGTGAGAGCCGTTCAGCAGTGGAACTCTCTGCCCCGGAGTGTGGTGGAGGCTCCTTTGTTGGAGGCTTTTAAACAGAGGCTGGATGGCCATCTGTCAGGGGTGCTTTGAATGTGAATGCACCAGGACTGTGGTGCAGCTGGCTGAGAGGAAGGAGGGAGCAAGCTTCCTTTCTGCTTCCCTGGAGACTAGGACGCAATGGAGAAATGGCTTCAAACTACAAGAGAGGAGATCCCACCTGAACATGAGGAAGAACTTCTAACTGGGGGGAAGTTCCTCCTAATGTGGAGGTGGGACCTCTTTCCCTGCCTTTGGGTCCCTTGGGCCCCTTCCACACTGCCCTATATGCCAGGATCTGATCCCAGATTGTCTCCTTATCCCAGATTACCTGACAGGGGAGACTCATATAATCCAGTTCAAGGCAGGTAATCTGGGATGAGATCCTAGGATGTAGGGCAGTCTAGATCCAGCCTTAGAGTCTCTTGTCTTGCCCCTCCTCACTCTTCTGCACCCTGGGAGTTCCTTCCATCTTTCTTTCTTTCTTTCTTTCTTTCTTTCTTTCTTTCTTTCTTTCTTTTCTCCTTCCTACTTCATCCTTCACTCTTTCCTTCCTTCTTTTCTCCTTCCTTCCTTCTTTTCTTCCTTCCTCCCTTTCTTCTTTGCTTCCTTTCCTTTTTTCTCCTTCCTTCCTTCCTTCCTTCCTTCTTTTTTCCTTCCTTCCTGCTTTCTTTCCCTTCTTCCCCCTCCTTCCTTCTTTCTTTCATTGCTTTTTTCCCTACATCCCTCCCTCCTTCCTTGCTTGCTTTTCTCCTTCCATCCTTCCTTCCTTGCTTGCTTGTCTTGCTTGCTGTTCTCTTTCCTTCCTACCTACCTACGTTCCTTCCTTCCTTCTTTCCTTCCTTCTTTCCTTCCTTCCTTCCTTCATTCCTTGCTTTTCTCCTTCCTTCCTTCCTTCCTTCCTCCCTCACTCACTCCCCCCTCCCCTCCTTCCTTCTTTCTTTCCTTCCTTCCTCCTTCGTTTTGTCCTTTTTTCCTTCATTCCTTCCTTGTTTTTCTCCTACCTTCCTTCTTTCCTTTCTTTCCTTCCTTGCTTTTCTCCTTCTTTCCTCCCTCCCTCCTCTGCTTCCTTACTTCCGTCCTTTTCTCCTTTTTCCTTCCTTCCTTCCTTCCTTCCTTTTTTCCTTCATTCCTTACTTGCTTTTCTCCTTCCTTCCTCCCTCCCTCCACTGCTTCCTTCCTTCCTTTTTTCCTTCCTTCCTTCTTTCCTTTCTTCCTTCCTCCTTCCTTTTGTCCTTTTTTCCTTCATTCCTTCCTTCCTTTCCTACTTCCTTTCTTTTCTCCTTCCTTCCTTCGTTCTTTGCATTTCTCCTTCCTTCCTCCCTCCCTCCTCTGCTTCCTTCCTTCTTTCCTTTCTTCTTTCCTCCTTCCTTTTCTCCTTTTTCCCTTCCTTCCTCCCTCCCTTCCTTTCTTCCTTCCTCCTTCCTTTTCTCCCTTTTTCCTTCCTTCCTTGCATTTCTCCTTCCTTCCTCCCTTTTCTGCTTCCTTACTTCCTTCCTTTTCTCCTTTTTTTTCCTTCCTTCCTTCCTTCCTTCTTTCCTCTCTTCCTTCCTCCTCTCTCCTTGCTTTTCTCCTTCCTCCCTCCCTCCTCTCCTTCCTTCCTTCCTTCCTTCCTTTTCTTCTTTTTTCCTCCCTCCCTCCCTCCCTCCTCTCCTCTCCTTCCCTTCCCCTCCCTTCCTTCTTCCTTCCTTCACCCTGCCAGGAGCTTGGAGGGCGACCCCGCTCTTGTCCCGACGAGGACCCCCATCCCCGCCTCAGCTCGGCTGTCCCTCCCTCGGGATATTCTTTTTTGGGTGGGGGGTGTTTTCGGTGGCCCCTTCCCCTCCCTTTCCTTTTTTTTCCTTCCTCGGAAAAGAGGAGAAGCTCCCCTTGCGGCCGTCACCGGGCGTCCACTGTGAGCTCAGCGGGGGGCATGACTCCTATCACTGCTCTCATCATCATCATCATCATCACCATCACCATCATCATCTCGCCTGAGACCCCCCCCCCCCCCCCCCACCGCTGTGCTTTCTGGCCAGCCCTTGACTCAGTTTCCTGGTTGTCTTGGTTTCATCTTTGCCATTGAATCGATGCCTGGTGCTGCTTCTCTTTCCAGTTTGTGTGCCAGGTTTCAGTCAGGCTTGGTCCTGGTTCCCAGTGCCAACCCCTTCCACACAGCCACAGAACCCAGAAGGTCAAGGCAGAAAATCCCACAAGTACCTGCTTTGAACTGGGATGCCTGAGTCCACACTGCCCTCTATCCCAGCTCAAAGCAGACAATAGAATCCTAGAATCCTAGAGTTGGAGAGACCTCCTGGGCCATCATCCAGTCCAACCCCATTCTGCCAAGAAGCAGGAATATTGCATACAAAGCACCCCTGACAGATGGCCATCCATGTTAGGAAGAACTTCCCCCAGTTAGAGCACTTGGGCAGTAGAAGAGGAAGTCTGGAGGAGGCTCCTTCCTTCTTTCTCCCTCTCTCTGTCTCAATCATATCTTTGGCTGGATGGCCCATCTCCAGGGAAGGCTTGGATGGGGTTGTCGTCTTTGGCAAAAGGCTTGGACTGGATGGTCTTTAGAGATCCCTTCCATATCTAGGATTCTATCTATCTGTCTGTCTGTCTGTCTGTCTGTCTCTTTCTCAGTTAGATGTAATGCTGGATGGCCATCTGTCTGGAGGGCTTGGCTGGTGGTTTCATAGGGATGCAAGCAAGAGACTCAAGAAAGTTGCAACACAACGAAGCAATCCTTTGTCTAACCAGGACGGTTCATACTTGGGGTCTATTTCCCTTCATTATAGTGTCCTAGAGTCAGAAGGGACCCCTAAAGCCATCCATTCCACCCTCTTTGGCAAGGCAGGAAAACAGCACCCAATCCTTCCCAACAGATGGACATCCAGCTGTTGCTTGAAAATCTCCATTGATTCAGAATACCATAGAATAACAGAATCCTACAGCTGGAAGACTCATAGGATCCTAGAATCCTCAAGTTGGAAGAGACCTCCTGGACCATCATCCAGTCCAACCCCATTCTGCCAAGAAGCAGGAATATTGCATTCAAATCACCCTGACAGATGGCCATCCAGCTCTCTGCTTAAAAGCTTCAAAGAAGGAGCCTCCACCACACTCCCTCCGGGGCAGAGAGTTCCACTGCTGAACAGTTCTCACAGTCAGGAAGCTCTTCCTCATGTTCAGATGGAATCTCCTCTCTTGTAGTTTGAAGCCATTCCTCCCTTGCGTCCTAGTCTCCAGGGAAGCAGAAAAGAAGCCTGCTCCCTCCTCCCTAGGACTTCCCCTCACGTATTTATACATGGCCGTCATCATGTCTCCTCTCAGCCTTCTCTTCTTCAGGCTAAACATGCCCAGCTCCTTAAGCCGCTCCTCATAGGGCTTGTTCTCCAGACCTTGATCATTTGAGTCGCCCACCTCTGAACACATTCCAGCTTAGAGTCAATATCTCTCTTGAATTGTGGTGCCCAGAATTGGACAACAATATTCCAGGTGTGGTCTAACAAGGCGGAATAGAGTGTGGGGAGCAGGACTTCCCTGGACCTAGACACTAGGCTCCTATTGATGCAGGCCAAAATCCCATTGGCTTTTTTTGCCGCCACATCATATTGTTGGTTCATACTTAACTTGTTGTCCGGGATGTTGGTTCTTGGCTGCCTTTCACATAATCTGCCAGGGTGTGTTTCTCTTCTTCTCACCATTTGTTCTATTTATTAATTATTATTATTATTATTATTATTATTATTATTACCTTTACTAGCATATGGGGATCATAGAATCCAAGAGTTGGAAGAGACCTCCTGGGCCATCATCCAGTCCAACCCCCATTCTGCCAAGAAGCAGGAATATTCAATTCAAATCACCCCTGACAGATGGCCATCCAGCCTCTGTTTAAATTTAAAGCTTCCAAAGAAGGAACCTCCACCACACTCCAGGGCAGAGAGTTCCACTGCTGAACGGCTGTTCAGCAAGTGGGATTGTATTCAGCTGTGTGGAAGGGGGCTTCTAGAGCAGAGAGAAAGTGGACTCTGTATCCTAATGAGATCAATGCGAAATCTGAATCCGCCAGAGACCCAGCCCAATGGCCCTGCTCCTCCTAGAATCCTAGAATCCTAGAGTTGAAGAGACCCTCCTGGGCCATCATCCAATCCAACCCCGTTCTGCCAAGAAGCAGGAAAATCGCATTCGAAGCACCCCCAACAGATGGCCATCCAGACTCTGCTTCAAAGCCTCCAAAGAAGGAGCCTCCACCACACTCCCGGGACAGAGAGTTCACTGCTGAACAGTAATACCTACAGAGCTTGTCTTATGGCTTGACCGCAATGTAAACACCAATGTAAAACACCAGAGGGGTTGGCTGGTGACTGCTGGAAGAGCACTTTGGTTTTCCCGATGTTCAATGACAGGCCGAGCTTCTCATATGCTTCTGCGAAGGTGTGAGAGTGGCTTGTAGATCTTCTTCTGAATTCATTAATGGCAGACACACATGTGCAGTAGTGGAAAAAACAGCACTGGCCCTGGGGAAACTTCAGGGGACTCTCCCTCCATCATTTTAGACCAATCGTGATGAAACTTGATATATTGTGATATAAACTTGATATAGATAGATAGATAGATAGATAGATAGATAGATAGATGGAGAAATGTGGAGGCCGTGACAGGGTTTGTATTTCTAGGTGGGAAGATGACTGCAGATGCAGACTGTGGCAGGAAATCAGGAGACGCTTCCTTCCTTCTTGGGAGGAGAGCAATGTCCAATCTCGATCAAATAGTAAAGAGTAGAGACATCAGACTGGCAACCAAGATCCATTGCCTAGTCCAAGCCATGGTCTTCCCCATAGTAGTCACCTACGGATGTGAGAGCTGGACCTTCGGGAAGGCTGAGCCAAGGAAGAGAGATGCTTTTGAGCTGTGGTGTTGGAGGAAAGTGCCGAGAGTGCCTTGGACTGCGAGAAGATCCAACCAGTCCATCCTCCAGGAAAGAAAGCCCGACTAAGCTCATTGGAGGGAAGGAGACTAGAGACAAAGTGGAAGTCCTTTGGCCACATCATGAGGAGACAGCAAAGCCTGGAGAAGACAGTGATGCTGGGGAAAGTGGAAGGCAAAAGGAAGAGGGGCCGACCAAGGGCAAGATGGATGGATGGCATCCTTGAAGTGACTGGACTGACCTGAAGGAGCTGGGGGTGGTGACGCCCGACAGGGAGCTCTGGCGTGCGGCTGGTCCATGAGGTCACCTACAGAAGACAATTATGTTGGGAAAGTGGAAGGCAAAAGGAAGAGGGCCGACCAACGGCAAGAGGGATGGATGGCATCCTTGAAGGGACTGGACAGACCTTGAAGGGAGACCCTGGGGGTGGAGGACGGCCGACAGGGAGCTCTGGCGTGGGCTGGTCCATGAGGTCACGAAGAGTCGGAGACGACTGAACGAATGAACAACAACAAACTTGATATACTGTAGGAAATCACCAGTTGTGCAGTTGAGATCCAGCAACTTTGGAAATGTAGCATCAAGTCCCAAAACACAACCCAGAAAAAATATCAAAGCTTTAGTAGTGAGCAAAAAAGAAGTTTCCAAAGCGACTTTATTCGTTTCTCCTTCTCCCTCCCCCTTCCTTCTTCTTTGGAAAAGGACTGTTAGGAAATGTTCAAAATATAGACCCCAGAAAAAGGGAGAGACCCCAATAAAAATGGTTCAAAACTCATTTTGGATGTTGGTGTTTCCATTCTAAATTCACTTCCGAATTTTTTTCCAAAAAAAAAAATCTACATTTTCCGTGACTTGGAAACTTCGAAATCGATTCATTAATGCAGACGCGCATGCGCAGTAGGGCAAAACAGCGCTAGCACTGGGGAAAATTCAAGGGATTATCCCTTCCCTCATTTTAGACCAATCCTGATGAAACTTGCTACAAGTGGTAGAACATATATACACTGTTAGCTCACCAAATTTCATAACCTTTGGCATATACATGGATTTTTATTTTAAAAATCTATATAAATAAAAATGTCATGTTCGTTTGTGGGATTAACAGAACTCAAAACCACTGGGGGAATTA